>NC_133648.1:277896705-278167890 GCF_009905375.1 Apium graveolens
AAGAAGTGGTCTTTCCTCTTCCAAAGCCTGATGAAGACAAAGTTTTGGGTACAAGCATCATAAAACACAAGGAGACCATGGATGAGGCAGTAAGGAGAAACATGGCTATTATCTTTAGAGAGGGAAAGAGCATATGTGTGATACAAGGACATCCCAAATTCTCAATAGCCAAGAGGGAAGAAACCAAAAGGTTAAAGAAAGAAGCTGAAAAACTCAAGGCTAACAAAAGAGCACAAGCAAAGCTTGAACAAAAGCTAAAGTCAAGTCTAGTTGAAAATGAGAAAGGAATTGAAGTCAGGGGTGAAGACAAGATTGCAAACTTAGATGAGGTTTTTGGGAGTATATTTGGTGAAAGCATGGAGGAAAAAGAGGAATGGCAGAAGGGAAACAGAAGAAAGGCCAAGGCACATAGAAGGAGTGAAGGCAACACTGAAGAAACTAAATCTCTACCTTCCATACCTGAACCCTTTGTTGCTGATCCCACTATAAACATCCATGGTGAACCAATCATCCCAAAAGAGGAACCTATTGATTGGGACACCATCAATTTGCCTACCTTTTTAACCACTCTTCCACTACCAAAGAAACAGAAAAGAAAATCCAAATCTACACCTCCCCTAAACTCTAAGAAATTCACTCAAAAACATAAACCTAACCCTAAGCCACCCATTTCTAAAGATGATTATGTTCACATCTGTGACATAAAATAAATTTCAGACATTGAACTCTATCTGGATGAGCTGGAGGATGTAAGGGGAATTGCTGCTTACAGACAGCTACCAGAGAGCTTGGTGTTCAGATACAAAGGAGCTGGGGAAAGAACATGGCCTCTCTACAGGATTCTGAATGAAGGCTACTCTACCTTGATCAGAGTCTTTTCAGCCATACAAAAGGATTCTGGCTTTACCAGGACTGCCAAGACTGAAATTCTCAACAAGATTGCCAACATAAGGAAAACTTGGAGGGAGCCCAATGCTTTGCCCAGAACCTTACTCATTCAAGAAAGGGGAACTACAATTCACAAATCACCTCATTGGTTGATGGAATTCAGAGATGATAAAGGAGTCAGAAGATTTTTAGACTTGAAGACCAACTCAAGATTGCCAGCAATGAAACTCTCAAAGAAATGCAATCTAAGTTGGATATCAGTGATGAAGATGAAGCTGAATTCTTCAGACAACTCCAACTCCAAATTGAGGAAAATGACAAAGGGCTAGGAAAGAAAACCAGGGATCAAAGAAGAAAAAGATGATTTGCTCAGGCTAGAGGAGCACCCTTGGAAACACTGTAAATCTTCAATTACCTTCTAGTACATACACTTTTGCAGCACTTTTAAATTTCTACTTAGTTTCAGTTCATATGTTTGTTAAGTGTTTTGTTATCATCAAGTTAACCTTGAATTTATGTCTACAATTCTTATAGACATAAATAGGGGGAGATTGTTAGGAATATATGTGCATTAGTTTGATGATATGTTTAACAAAACACTTAAGTAAAAATCTAGTGTTTGTAGCCTCAACGGATAAGACCACTTTTGGCTATCCGTTGATGGTGTAGCTTTACTTAGAAATAAGTCTAGTGTTGTAGCACATTTCAGTCTCTGAATTTGAGATATAATTCTTAAATGTTGAGGAAAATTATAAGTCATGTTGACTACTAAAGGATATGCAGATAGGAAGGCCAATTGTAAATATTTCATGCCTTGTAATTTTGTATAAATGAAATGGTGTCAACGGATAACTTAAAGACCTTCAACGGATGAGAAACAAAGCTTCAACGGATGTCTCTAAAGCTTCAACGGATAACATCCTTCAACAGATGAGTGCATCAACGGATAGAGCTTCAACTGCTAACACATCAACGGATAAAGCCATCAACGGATGAAGGCTTCAACGGATGTTCTGTTAAATAGCAGTTGACAAGTGGTAGTTGTACCTACAAACAGAGGCACATAGGTTGACAGAGACAACTGAGATGTGGTAGCCTATTTCAGGAACATCAGAAAAAGCAGCCGTTCTACTCTAGTATAAAGAGGCAATAGTCAACAATGCACTGGAGAAAAATGGAGAAGAAACAAGTGGAGAACTTATTTTATTATTGTACTTTTTATCTTTGTCTTCACTTGTAAACTTGGTGTTATATAAACCAAGTAGCAGCTAGTAATTAGAATAGAATTTTTCCAGAGCTGTTTAGAAAAATCTTGAGAAAAATTATCTAGTTTGTACTAGGATGCAGCTGTGATCAATTTCTTGAATCACAGATTTTCTGAAATACCATCTCTGGTGGAACAACAAATCCACCAGAAAAGTTTTTAAGGTCTGTTGTGTTCTGTACTTTTGTGCTTGAATATATATCTGTCTGTATTAGCTTAAAGCAATTCACACACTTGTTTATCTTAAACACACAGCCTTTGAAACTGCTCAAAACTTGAAAAAGGTTCTTAATATTATTGATTAAGAATTTAATTTTTGGAAATTAAATCAAGAGAGAGAATTATTTCTAAAGTGTTTAGAAAAAGGATTAATAATTAAAAGGTGTTTTAATTATTAATGAGAATAATAAAGGGTTAATAATAATAATATTTTATGGAAATAATTTCAGCTGAAAATTTTGCCTATAAATATACTATTATAAACCCTATTTTTGCCTCAACCTAAAAATTTTACAAAACCCTAATTCTCTCCACCTCCTCCTTCATTACATCGTTTTCTTGGTGTATACCGGTGGAGTGCTTCACACTTGAGGAGCAGCTGCTAGGGATTTCCGTTCATCGTTCTTGGATTGCTATTAAAGACCTTCATCTTTCCATTAACGTAAAGCTTCTTAAGGTAAACATATTGAACTACGAATTAAATATTATTTTTCGCATGGATCCTGCGGAGGGTTTCGGTTTTATTTATTTATTTAAATTTACGTTTTCGTTGCGTTTATGTACAAAAAACCCTTCAATGGCATCAGAGCTACGTGCGAAAAGTTTTTAATTCGTTTATGTGTTTAAATGTTTTCGATATATGAGCATGTACGTGATTCGCCATGATTTGATGTTGATATAATATGTTTATATATGTATGGTTTTGAATATATGATATTCATGTGAGTTGTATAATCATAAGATGATTATGTAATCTGTATATATACTGATATATACATGATTTATATTTGTTCTAATTATTAGAATCATATTAGATACGGATTCTGAATTGGCTGCTGCAGATTTGCTGAAATCTGGGTATGGTGTCCGATTTACGCAAACGAATACCCTATTCCATAGGTAAACGAGCGTCTGAATAAAACTGATAGCAAAAGCTATCAATGACTCATCTGTAAGGCTTTTGACATCGTTTACTGCCCGTAAACAGTGATTCTTGTTTTTCTGATTATAATTCTGATTTTTGTCATTTTTTTTTATAATTAGATCATGGATAATATGATATGTTAAGATCAGATTATATGTTTTAACATGCTTTTATGAGTTGTATGAGCATGGTGGATGGTTATGGCCTTTCGACCTTAGTGTAATGGTTTTGGTTTTGGTTTTAAATACGACTTGCATGTCGTCAATCTTTGTAATCATAAATATCGAATGTAACTCGAGTTATTCTTGTAAGTTCATTAGATTAGTTTTACTTTCAATCATGTAATGTAATTGAAGACTCAAGAAGGCTATCCAATGGAGGTGATACAAAGAAGAAGACGATGCATACAAGAAGTCTAAACAAAGAATAAGACTTATGTAATAAGTAGTTGTATTTATTTCCATCACCATATTAGATTGACCGTGATCTTTATCATGAGCTTGATAAAGATCACATAGGATGAGGCCATAACCAAACATATTTACTTTATTGTAATTTACATTTACTTGTTTATTTAATTTTATATATGAGATATATGCCTATGTTTACCATGCGATGATAGATTTAGGTGAACTTAATTGACATAAGGCGTTTGTTAGACAATCTAGTATAGTGAAATTGTTTCATGACCTTAATATAAATATTATGAATACGATCATGAGATTCTTGTGTTTATGAAACACGTAATTGAATATGAATTTTCAATATTGACAGAAAGGATGATTCTGTCAAAAACAGATTTCTATCTGTAAGAAAGGGTTATTAAGTGACGCCTCTTGACAATGCTCCACCCGATCTGGGAATCATCTGATTATCGATTATTGATTTGAAATATTTAATTTAAAAGGAAGAATCTCTTTATAATATGATTATGATTGTAACGTAATATAATACCTCTAAAATTAAATAATATCAAGTAGTAATTGGCCAATGACACAACAGGCTTGTGTCGGTCAAAGCCTTCCAACATGGTAGAAAGTAGTTCTTATTTTTGAATCATTGTCGTTTCGTGCTACAGCCGAGGGCTTTGATTTTGAAATAAGAAATACTTGTCTATTACATAGAGATGTGTACATTGAATTAGAATCTAAAGGTCATTACGTGTCACAGTCGTGGGCCGTTGGAGACTGATTCAATTGTACGAAATGTTGGGTTAGACTTGACTTAGAATATTGAGTTTGTCGTGCCACAGTCATGACTCAATTATTCAAGAGGCTAAAATTATATTAGGGAATAACATAAGATGTAATTAACCAGAGTTGTCTGCCTATTGAACATCACATGACGTTTCGTGCCACAGCCGAGGTTGTATGATGGAATGTAGGATCCCTATTCCCACTAGCATTATGAATGCTTAATTTTCACTTAGGGGGTTGAATAAATTAGATAAACCAGTGGGAGACACTTATGAATAAAGACCCAATTCGTATAGTGTTTTGAAATGAAATTGCATATTTGCTAAGTATTGTTATGTGTTTATCATTTACAGATTTACTATATTCGTCATGTCTTCTACACTATCACTCCGGAGCATACTAGATGCTCACAAGTTGACTGGTCCTAATTTAGCTGTTTGTTTTCACTGTAACAAGTTGGGGCACTGGAAGAGGAACTGCAAGGTCTACCTTGCAGAATTGAAGAAGAAGAAGGGTAGTAAGACTACCGCTTCTGATTCAGGCATGTTCATGATCGAAGTTAATATGTCACTAGGTCAAATTTCTACTTGGGTATTAGATACCGCCTGTGGTTCTCATATTTGTAATTCGTTGCAGGGACTAAGGAGAAGTAGGACTCTTGAAGAAGAGGAGGTGATTCTACGGATGGGAAATGGAGCAAAAGTTGCTACTGAAGCTGTAAAAATCATTTCATTTACATATGCCTACGGGCAAGACTATTGTTCTAAATAATTATTATTTTGTTCCCTCGATTGTGAGGAATATTATTTCTATTCCATGTTAGACTTGGCTAGATTTTCGTTTGTTATTCAGAATAATAAATGTTCAATTCTTAGAGATAACGTTTTTTATGGAAGTGGTATTTTAAACAATGGTCTGTATGTATGTGACGTAGAGTATAATTTACTACAAATTGAACATACAAATAAAAGAAAAAGGGATGATGAAAATCTCACTTTCTTGTGGCACTACGGACTTGGTCATATTAGTGAAAATAGACTGTGGACATTGCATAAGGAAGGGTTACTTGACCCCTTTGATTTTGAATCATATCCTACATGCGAGTCTTGTCTATTGGGTAAAATGACCAAATCTCCATTTAGTGGACATGGAGAGAGGGCTGCAGATTTGCTAGGATTGGTACACACAGATGTATGTGGACCAATGTCTATGCAAGCCATGGGTGGATTTTCGTACTTCATTACTTTCATAGATGATAGATCTAGATTCGGATATGTGTATTTGATGAAACACAAGTCTGAAGCCTTTGAAAAGTTCAAAGAATATAAACATGAGGTGGAGAAACAAACCAAACACAGTATTATAACTCTTCGATCAGATCGAGGTGGTGAATACTTGAATGGAGAGTTTATAGATTATCTCAAAGAAAATGGTATAGTCTCCTAGTGGACTCCTCCATATACTCCACAGTTAAATGGGGTATCTGAAAGGAGAAATCGAACTTTGTTAGACATGGTTCGGTCCATGATGAGCTATGCGAATCTTCCAGTATTCCTATGGGGTTATGCATTGTAAACCTCAGCATATTTACTGAATAAGGTGCCTTCCAAATCTGTTCCTCAAACACCATATGAGATATGAAAAGAAAGGAAACCGAGTCTTAAACACGTTAAGATTTGGGGATGTCCAGCTTATGTCAAGAAAGTTGACCCAGATAAGCTGGAATCTCGATCCGTAAAATGTAGTTTTGTGGGATATCCTAAAGACTCTTTAGGGTATTACTTTTACACCGATCATCGGGTGTTTGTCTCCAGACATGCTACCTTCTTGGAAAAGGAGTTTATCCTTGAAGGAAACAGTGGGAGCAAAATTGAACTTGATGAAGTTCAAGAAGCACAAACTACTACGGATCAAGTGGAAACACCTGTTCAGACTGAACAACCTTCTGTGGAACAGCCCATTCGTAGGACAGGGAGAGTGTCTCGCCAACCTGAGAGGTATTATGGCCTTGTCATTGAGAATGGCAATGAGTTGTCAATCATTGATGATGACGACCCTGTGACCTATAATGAGGCTATGAGTAGTGTTGACTCAGAGAAATGGCATAGTGCCATGAAATCCGAAATGGAATCTATGTATACCAACCAAGTATGGACTCTGGTTGAGGCGCCTGAAGGTGTTAAGCCTATTGGGTGCAAGTGGGTATACAAGAGAAAGATTGGAGCAGATGGCCAGGTGGAGACCTATAAGGCCAGGCTTGTGGCAAAAGGATTCAAACAAAGGCAAGGGATTGACTTTGATGAAACTTTTTCGCCTGTAGCCCTGTTGAAATCAATTCGGATTTTGCTTGCAATTGCTGCTTACTACGACTATGAGATCTGACAAATGGACATGAAAACGGCCTTCCTCAATGGGGAACTTGAGGAGGAAGTGTATATGTCACAGCCAGAGGGTTTTCTTTCCAAGGGAAATGAACATCTAGTGTGTAAGCTGCTGCGAACCATATATGGTTTAAGGCAAGCTTCTCGTAGATGGAACATCCATTTTGATGAGACAATCAAAGAGTTTGGTTTTATCAAAAACATAGATGAACCATGTGTCTACAAGAAGGTTAGTGGGAGTGCGGTAACATTTCTTATATTGTATGTGGATGACATACTTCTTATAGGAAATGATATACCGATGCTACAATCAGTCAAAGTATGGCTATCAAAGAACTTCACCATGAAGGACTTGGGGGAAGCATCCTACATTCTCGGTATGAAGATCTATAGAGATAGATCTAGAAGAATGATAGGTCTTACCCAGGATACATACATCCAGAAAGTGCTTAAAAGGTTTAGCATGGAAAACTCCAAAAGCGGTCTCATACCGATAAGCCATGGAGTATCCCTTTCCGAAAAAATGTCGCCTAAGACACCTGAGGAAAGAGAGCGTATGAGTAAGATTCCTTATGCTTCAGAAATAGGATCTATCATGTACGCGATGTTGTGTATAAGGCCTGATGTTGCTTATTCAATTAGTGTGACGAGCAGATATCAGTCCAATCCAGGTGAAGACCACTGGAAAGCAGTGAAAAACATCCTTAAGTACTTGCGAAGGACTCATGACATTTTTCTTGTTTTTGGTGGTAAATCTGAGTTGAAAATAGAGGGTTATACTGATTCTAGTTTTCAATCAGAAAGTGACAGTAAATCCATGCCAGGGTACGTATTTACTCTGAATGGTGGTGTGATTAGTTGGAAGAGTTCCAAACAGTCTACAACGGCTGACTCCACAGCGGAAGCAGAGTATATAGCTGCAAGTGAGGCTGCAAAAGAAGCCGTTTGGATGAGGAAATTTGTTTCTGAGTTGGGAGTTGTTCCTAGCATTGAAGAGCCTATTGTGTTGTATTGTGATAACAACGCAGCAATAACACAAGCCAAGGAACCTAGGTCTCATAAAAATTCCAAACATGTCCTGCGACGCTTTCATCTGATTAGGGAGATTGTTGAAAGAGGAGATGTCAATGTCGAGAGGGTTGACACACATAACAACGTAGCAGACCCACTCACAAAACCACTTTCTCAAAGTCACTTTGATCGTCATAAAGACAAGATGGGTATTAGATACCGGAGTGATTGGCTTTAGTACAAGTGGGAGATTGAAATAGATATGTCCTATGTCCAATCATGTATGAGGATTTAGGAATAACTTTTATGTAATCTGTTTTGATTTCATTGATATTAATAAAAGACTTGTTTTGTTTTTATTGCGGGCTCTCTCTCTATTTAAATGTTTAAATAAGATATACTACAGTTTAGAGTAAAGCTTTTTATGGATTGTGATGAGATCATAATAATGAGACCTAAAAGATGATAACTCTAAACTTAAATAGTTCCTGGTCATAGGATTACTAACTGGTAATTAATAATCCGCAAAGATCGGTACATACTATGTTTACTTCATTATGAAGGATGTCTGTTCTCATAGACATTTGTGTGGTGACACTATAGCTAGTATGTAGGTGCTTATTATAGAATAAGTTCACTGAACATGACTCACACAGCTGAACAACTGATGGAGTTCACTCACGTGTCAGCAGTTGTTCACATAGTGATAGTTGTACAAGTATCCTTAGACTTGAGGTCATCATAGTCATCTTGTGTACACTGAACTATGCTTTGGTTTAGTTCTTAGTCTCAAGGGACAATTATAAGGGCTCTACTGGGTATAGGAATTTGAACACGAAGATAGTGTATGATCAATAAAGGATCTGCCCCTTCCAGTGAAGGAAGAGAATGTTCAATGCTGATCCACTTATGTTAGTTCAGGAATCTCTGGCAAGAGTGAATGAAATTAGAAAGGAGTTTCTAATTTACATTAAATAGAACTAAGCATAGTGAATGGGAAAGCAATTAAATAAGATAGGCTTGGCACAAGTTCCATGCCATATATTTAATCATGACATTGCAGGTAGAATGAATTAATTGTACGGTAACTACTCACTGAATAGGTTCTTGGTATTCTAAGCAGTGAATTCGTATTATCCGGATAGTCACGATATGTTGAGAAGTATCCCTCACGATGTAGAATAAATATGATTAATTAATTAATCATATTTAATGAATTAGAGAATTTATATAAATAATGATAAAATATTTTTATTATTATTTATTTCTACTACCGGCTTAATATTGAACCTACAGGGTCACACCATAAAAGAGAATAATTTAATGGTGGAGGAATTAATTAATAATGGCTGATAATTATTTATTTATGAAATATATAATTAATTGGCAAATTTAATAATTGATTAAATGTGATTTAATTGATTATAAATTAATTAAGAAAAAGTTCTTAATATTATTAATTAAGAATTTAATTTTTAGAAATTAAATCAAGAGAGAGAATTATTTCTAAAGTATTTAGAAAAAGGATTAATAATTAAAAGGTGTTTTAATTATTAATGAGAATAATAAAGGGTTAATAATAATAATATTTTATGGGAAAATTTTCATCTGAAAATTTTGCCTATAAATATACTATTATAAACCCTATTTTTGCCTCAACCTAAAAATTTTACATATCCCTAATTCTCTCCACCTCCTCCTTCAATACATCGTTTTCTTGGTGGATACCGGTGGAGTGCTTCACACTTGAGGAGCAGCTGCTAGGAATTTCCGTTCATCGTTCTTGGATCGCTATTAAAGACCTTCATCTTTCCATTAACGTAAAGCTTCTTAAGGTAAATATACTGAACTACGAATTAAATATTATTTTTCGCATGGATCCTGCGAAGGGTTTCGGTTTTTTTTGATTTAAATTTACGTTTTCGTTGCGTTTATGTACAAAAAACCCTTCAATAGGGCATGGTTGGCTCACTTCTGTACTTAACAGCTAGTAGGCCAGATATAATATTTGCTACATGTTTATGGGCTAGATTTCAGGCTGATCCTAGAGAATCTCACTTAGTATCTATTAAGAGAATTTTCAGATATCTCAAGGGAACAGCAAAACTTGGCATTTGGTACCCTAGGGATTCTGGTTTTGATCTAACTGGTTATTCAGATGCAGATTATGCAGGTTGTAGAATTGATAGAAAAAGTACAACTAGGAACCTATCAATTTCTAGGAAACAAGCTTGTGTCCTGGTTCGGTTAATTCTGCAGCTGAAGCTGAATATATTGCTGCTGGCAGTTACTGTGCACAGATTTTGTGGATGAAAAATCAATTGCTAGACTATGGTTTGCAAGTTAAAAGGATTCCTATTTTCTGTGATAACACAAGTGCAATTGCCATCACTGAAAATTCAGTACAACATTCAAGGACAAAGCACATAGACATCAAGTACCACTTCATAAGGGAACATGTAATGAATGGTACTGTGGAACTATACTTTGTTCCAAGTGAGAAGCAGCTTGCAGATATTTTTACCAAGCCATTGGAAGAATCCACATTTTCAAGGTTGGTAAGTGAGTTAGGTATGCTCAATTTCTCTTAAATCTTTTCAGATAATTTGCAAGTTGCTATGCAGCCAGAAATTTAATTGATTTTTCAGCCATAGATGGAATTTTGGCTAAGTCAGAATTTACATCTCGACTGGATGATCTTTATCCATCGAGTTTGATCATCCGTCGGAATACTGTTTGTAAATAAAAATCAATTATTTTTCTGGAATATTTTATAACTCGACGGATAACTGATTTATTCTCATCCGTCGAATTGTCTTAATCTTAGCCATTAATTTCCTGAACATTATCCATCGAGTATACTTACATTTTGTAAGCATAACACGACAGATAATTGATGGAATCTTACAGTTTATTTTTTTTAAACGGATATTTTGGGCAATTTTCATTGGTTACTTTATTTTACTTTATTATTTTTTACAGTTATTTTTGAGATAGTATAAGAGCTTATTTCATTTCCATAGCTTTTCTTTTATCATTCTCAAATTATTTTCTCTAAATTCTCTCTCTCAAAAGCAACTATCATCTCTATCTCTGCAATTTCCACTCTCTAACAATGACACCAGTAGTCAAGATAATGTCACAAACTGGATACATCTATGAGAAGAACAACTTCACGGCTCTAGTAAACAAGGGGATTCAACATTCAAGTGACTACCATAAAATGATGGATTTTGTGAAGAACTGCAAACTCAGCTATGCAATGCTAGAATCACCCACCATCTTCTGTGAGGTTGTTGAAGAGATGTGGACTACTGCTTCATACAACTCGACAGATAAGACCATTACACTCACCATTAAAGGTAAGGAATTTTGTATTAATAGTGATATTATCAAAGAATGTTTCAAGATTCATGATAATACTGTGACTTCACCACACACAGACACTGATATAGTTAATATGCTTAATTCTATGAACTATACACTCACTACTTCTAAGTTAAGTGACATTAGGAGATTGGGTCTTAGGAAGGAATGGAGTTTCATGTGTGATGTAGTGACCAAGGTCTTTTCTGGTAAAATCAGTAATTTTTATTTTCTCAATATTTCTATGCTTAACATGCTCTACATGCTAGTTACAGATAAGTTCTTTAATTTTAGTGATCTTGTTTTGTTTGAGATGGGGTTTAAATTAGGGGAGTTAAATAAAAGGGGTAAAAATGTTTATTATGCTAGATTTTTCATGATGTTAGCTAACCACCTCTCTGAGGAAATTGTGCTTGAGAACCCTAACAACAAATTAGATTGTTGGGTTTAAGAGAGAAGAATTATTGCAGATTTGAACAGCGCAAATCATCACAAGGAGAGGCCACTCTTCTATTTCCTTGTAATGGAAACACCTCAGGTAAGTGAGGTAAGTTCATATGTCCTTACTATTCCAACCTCACAAATTTCTTTGAATTCTAGTGTAGTTATGGCAACTGTGTCAATGACCCAACAGTTGCCTACCCAAGCTACCAAACCATCAAAAGTTTCAAAATCCAAATCAAAGAAAGCCCCCTCTGGTATCTCTCAAAAGATGCCAGTTGTAAAATCCACCAAAACCAAAGAGGGGAGTGTGAAGGTGGGAAAGGTAGGTGAGGGACAGGGTGAACATAAAAGAAACCCTAAGGATAAGGATGGAGAGTTGAGTGGTTCCCGGCCTAGCCACACTGAAGTTTCCCAACAAACTGCAGTGATTAATAAGGATAAAAGCACATTTCTAGTTGCATCCTCTCAAAAGGATGTGACTATTGAACAAAGCTCTCAACCAAGAGCACAGGTCAAAAGGGTAAGGGACACTAGCTCACCCCAAACTTATGCCAGAAAGAAGAAATCCAAAACCCTTGGGGATGCACAGGGTTCACACACTGTGCAAACTGGTGCTAAAGACACAATCACTGCACCTTCACAAATTCAGCTTGATGTGGCTCCAATAAATGTGGAGTCACAGCCAAAATCATTAGTTATAGAAGCACCTCAAACACCAAATTCTCCCAAAAACTCTCTGGATGTGGATATGATCAACACATCAATCCCTGATTCCCCTTCTTTAACTTTGTTGGGGAAGCCAAAATCTAGTGCAAGTGATCATCATCTTTTGGATGATTTGTTGGTTCACTTGCCAATTCTTTCAGGAACTGTTGAATCATCTGTGCCCAAAATGTCATCAATCAGCACAGAGTCCATAATAGTTTCAATTCCAAGTTTATTCATTGTTACTCTCTCGATGGATATTGTTCATCCGTCGAGTAGTGATTGTATCCCGACGGATAAGCTTAACAGCAGTTATCCATCGGCTAGCCAAACTACTACCCCGACGGATGTCCCCTATCCATCGAGTGTCTCTGCACAGCTTCACATTTCCTCAATTATCTCAAGTGCAGAAGATTTAGCGGTAGTACAATCACTTCTAGGATTGAGGGAAGGGAGTGAAAATATGAGTGAGAGTTTGGGTTGCTCCCAAGAAAAAGGAGAGGAAAAGAGTGAAAAATATGCAATCCACTTCTTCAGGATTGGCAAAAGAGAGTGAGAGGAGTCCCACCTTAGATAGTGAAGGTGAGGGTGTGGGTGGGAAGCCAGGGTGAGTCAATGAATGTCCAGGATGCAGGCAGGGAGGGACTATCTCAGCAACCTCAAGTTGTTATAAATTCCACCTCCTTTGATGCTGAGGCATTTACTCACCCTGTTCCAGCTTATCAACTTCTAGCTGAACAGGGAAATGACAATGCAGAAAGGATGCTCAATTTGGTGCATACCACTCAGTCAATGCTAAGAGCTAAGGATGCCATCACAGATTTTCCCTCTACAGCTGGTGATGTTGATTATGAGACTGGCGGTTCAGTAGATTTCTTTGGAAATGAAGGTGGAGATAGTGAAGAAGAGCCATTGGACATAGGGGGAGAAGTAGGTTCCAGTTCAAGATCAGGCATACCATCATGGGCATTTTCAAAACATTGTGATGAACACTACTTCAAGACAACCCTGATCCAACTCATAAATCAGACAAATTCTGCTCTTCAAACCACTACAAATGCCAACACCAAGAAGCTCCTTCAAGCACATCTTGCTTCTCTACAACTACAACAGATTCAAGGCTTCCAACATGCTAGAGATGTTAACACCATTAAGGGTGATATTGATGAAATGAAAAAGGCTATTTCTGACAAGATGGACTCTAAGCTTCCAGAAGCTACAATGCTTGATATCAAGAGACAACTCAGGAAAAATTCTGATCTTGCCACAAAGATAGATGCCTTAGATACAAGAATGTCAGCCATGGAAGCATCTCTAACAGCCATTCATCTGCATCAAGCTCAACAGACAGACTTGCTTCAGAACTAGTTGTTGCACAAACCTCCTCATCTACTCAACTTGATGATAACAAAAAGGGGGGAAAAGACCAAGTGAGGGGGAGAAGCTTCACATTCATATCAGTAAAGTAATTGTGCCTACAATTGCTTTCACCAAGCCACCAGTAACAGACAGTATTGATCTGATCAATGAAGCAGCAGCCAACATAAGAGCAGCTGAAAAGAAGAAGTTCAGTCCAATCAACTGGGAGAAAATTGATGAGGACATACAAAAGAAGTTTAGGCTAGTAAAGAAGCCAGAAAAGTCAGCCATTCATCACTCTCAAGTCAAGCAGATTTCTATGAATGAAATGAGCATGAACTATCTGGAAAGAGGACAGCCATCCTGCATCAAATCTCCAAAGGCTGAAATAATTCTGAAGCCAAGGGTGAACTATCCAAAATCATCATTAAAGAATCCTTTGGATACAGTGTATGAGACACCTAAGCCTGATGAGAAGAAGATTTTTCCAAGATCAATTGCCTTCTACAAGTATCGAGCTGATTCAGCTTTAAAAAGGAGAATTGCAAAAGTTTTCAGAAATGGTAAAGAAATTTGTGTGGTGGCTGGACATCCTCAATTTGCTCAAGCAAAGAGAGAAGAAAAGGCAAGACTAAAGCAAGAAAAGAAACAAGCTGCTCTAGATGCCAAAAAGGCTAAGCAAAAAAAAGAGCAAACTGCTATCTTGGCCAAGCTACAAGCTATAAAACCAACACAACAAATTCCTGCTCAGCCATCTGAAATCACTGAATCTCAAGATCCAAAGAAGCAAGTTGAACCACAACAGAAGAAAGCTCCAAGATACAAGGAATTGGCCAAAAAAACCAAAAGGAAATTGGACTTTGTTGATAAGGAATTGGAGTATCAGTTTTCCAAGGAATCCACTCCAACTACAACTCAAGCATCAAAACCCTCTGTGGTATTTGAAGACATCAAGGTGGTGGACCCCTACAGGAACATTCATGGTGAACCTATTATCCCTAAGGATGAACCAATAGACTGGGAGAGCCTACCAATTCCTGACTTCAATTTGCCAATCCTTAGCAAGCCAAAAAGAACAAAGTCAAGAGCAGTCAAGAAAGTAAAGTTGTCACCTCTCAAATCCAAATCTCTAACTAAAGCTCAATCCAAAGTCAACAAGGGACATTACATGTACTTATGTGACATCAAGGAATTCTCTGATCTAAATCTCTATCTAGATGAACTAGAAAAAGTGAGAGGGATTGATGCCTACAGGAATCTACTTGAAAGGTTAGTTTTCAAGTACAAGGGAGGAAAGGAGATTCAATGACCACTTCACAGGATTCTTCAAGAAAGCCAAGCTGTGCTGATAAATGTTTATTCATCCTTCAGGAAGAACTTTGGATTCAATGTAACTGCAAGAAGACTGGTTTTAAAGAAGATTGAAGAACTGAGTAGTATTAGCGTTAAAGATGCACTCCCAAAGACTCTAATCATTCCCTACACAGGGAAAAGAGTGCATCTAAGGCCCGACTGGCTGATGGAGTTCATGGATGACAAAGGAGTGAGAATATTTTTCAGATTAGAAGACCAATTGAGCATCTCTAGCAATGAGACTCTTTTGGAAATGCAAGAAAAGCTAAATCTCTCAGAATCTGATGAACTGGAATTTCACAGACAGCTCAAAAATCAGATAGAAGAAAACAACAGAAAGCTTGGAAAGAGATCCAGATCTTCAAGGAAATAGATTAATCTGCTCAGGCTAGAGGTGCACCTTGAAAATGACTGTGAGAAAATCTTTGTACATTTTGTTAATTTGAAGCACTTTACAGTATTTTCTACTTTCTTTTGAAGCTGTATTTTTAGGGTGTTTTGTTATCATCAAGTTTCACTTAATTTATGGCTACAATTCCAGTAGACATAAATTGGGGGAGATTGTTGTGAATATGTTGTGAACTTGATGATTTCATTAACAAAACACCTTAGTAGATTTTACTAAGTGAAAAATGTAGCACTCGACGGATAAGGATTGTAGTCCCGACAGATGACTCTATATAGTCCCGACGGATGATGATTTACTATCCATCGAGTGAGTAGCTTGTGTAACAATAAGTCTGTAGCACATTTCTGCATACACATTGTTTAGATTCTGTAAGTAGTACTCAAGTCATGTTGACTTTAACTAGATATGCAGAATAGGTTGAGTAATTGTACATAGATGATGTCTTGTAATTCTGCATAAATGAAATGAAGTCAAGTGCCAGATAGCTACCCGACGGATAAACAACAATGCCACTCGACGGATGATCAACTAGGCAACCCGACGGATGATCATGATCCCGACAGATAAAGAATTCAAACATCTGTTGATAGTGACAACACAGTCACATGCGTCGAATGTATGAAAATGGAATGTGGAAGCCTATTCAACTGGGTTTTAGAGAACAAAGAAGCATTGCCATTTCCATGCTATTATGAAGATATTCAAAGATGCTGGAAAAGAGTAATGAAGTAGCATAGTATTAGACTTGATAGTTTTTGTTTTATTATCTTGGCTTATTACTTTGTAATCTTGGTGATATATAAACCAAGAAGTAGCAAATAGAACAACTAACTAAGCAACAAACAGAGAAATATTTGTAAGCTGTATTCTTAGCATTTCTCTGTTATCTTAGTTGTTAAAATTTGTAAGTAGCTATGAGCTAACTGCTACACAGAGTTCTCTTGATATATTAGATATCTCTGGTGGATACATTCAAATCCACCAGAAAGTTTATTAAAGACTTGTGTTTTTAATTACTTGTGTTTTGATTCATTTCAAGTTATTGTTCCGCACTCTGCAAATCAATTCACACTGATATATATATTTAAGTTAGAACACCTTTATTTGTGAAAAAGTTTCAAGAATTCTATTCAACCCCCTTCTGTAATTCTTGCTGCATTGTTAGGGACTAACAGAAATGTTACAACTGTGGAAACTCTAACCATCTTGCTTCTTTTTGCAAGAAAAATAAAGATATAAACTCTTTACCTCCTAAATCAGGAGTTAAGAGTTAGTCTGTTAGGTTTAAACCACAAAATCCTTATTTTCATTGTGGTAGTTTATGGCATTCCATTTATACTTGTAAGGAATATCATAGTTTGTACTATGATTATTATCATATAAAACCTTTTTTGAAGAAAGTAAGTATTATCCCTTCTAGTGGAAAGTCCGATGCAAAGTCTGATATAAATTCTGATAAATAGCATGTTAGCATAAACTCTGAAATTAAATCCGCTACAAATGCTAACAAACTTAAAAAGGCCAAAGGATCCAAGCAAGTTTGGGTCCTTAAACAAACCAATAGTGGTCTTTGTGATTGCAGGGGAACAGGAAAAACATCCTAGTTCTGGAAAGTGGATGCTCAGGACATATGACTGGAAATAAAACCCTGCTATCAGACTTTATGGAGAAAGCTGGCCCAGGAGTTTCTTATGGAGATGGCAACATGGGAAAAACTCTGGGATATGGCAATATCAATCTTGGGAATCTCAACATTGAAACAGTAGCTCTTGTCTCAGGACTTAAACACAATCTGCTAAGTGTGAGTCAAATCTGTGACAGAGGTTATCATATGGATTTATTTCAAGAACACTGTGAAGTTGTAAGTAATTCTACAGGAAAAGTGGTTCTGAAAGGGTACAGACATGGTAACATATATGAAGCTAGACTTTCAACAAATTCTGATGGCTCTGCAATATGTCTGTTGAGTAAAGCATCAATTGAAGAAAGCTGGAATTGGCACAAGAGACTCTCTCAGTTAAATTTCAACAACATAAATGAGCTAGTAAAGAAAGATCTTGTGAGAGGACTGCCAAAATCAGTATTTGCTCCTGATGGCCTTTGTGATTCATGTCAAAAGGCAAAACAAAGAAAAACTTCATTCAAGAGCAAAACTGAATCCTCAATTCTTGAGCCTTATCACCTACTGCATGTTGATGTATTTAGCCCAGTCAATGTCATATCAATTGCAAAGAAGAAATATGTTATGGTTATAGTGGATGAGTTCACAAGATACACTTGGGTGTATTTCTTGCACAAGAAGAATGAAACTGCATCTACTCTAACTGATCATGTCAGACAGCTGGATAAGTTGGTCAAAGATTCTGTTAAATTAATAAGAAATGATAACGGCACTGAGTTCAAGAATTCAATCATGGAAGAGTTCAGCAAAGAGCATGGAATTAAGCAGGAATTTTCTGCACTTGGAACTCCACAGCAAAATGGAGTTGTAGAAAGAAAGAACAGGACTCTCATTGAAGCTGCACGAACTATGCTTGATGAAGCAAAGCTGCCAACCTACTTTTGGGATGAAGATGTGCAGACTGCTTATTTTACACAGAATGCTACACTCATAAACAAGCATGGAAAACACCATATGAGATGGTGAAGAAAAAGAAGCCAAATCTGAAATACTTTCATGTATTTGGATGTAAGTGTTTTGTTCTTAAGACTCATCCTGAACAGCTGTCAAAATTTGATCTAAAAGCTGATGAAGGAATTTTTGTTGGATATCCACTTTCCATAAAAGCCTTCAGAGTCTACAATTTAAGAACAAGGGTTGTCATGGAATCTATCAATGTATCTTTTGATGATAAAAAGATTACTGGACTTGAAGATTTCAATGATCACGATCAGCTGAGATTTGAAAATGAAGATTTAAATTCTGATTCTGTAAATTCTGATGGCTTAAATTCTGATCATATAAGTTCTGACGGGTTAAATTCTGATGTCATTGAAACCGAAAAAAAACTACTCTAATGGAAAATGCACCTGTTTAGGGGGAGCAAGCTCAAGATCCTACCACAACTCAAGACTCTCAAGAAGCATCAGAACCTGTCACTGGCTCTTCAAGTTCTGATTCATCAAGTTCTGATGAGCCAAATTCTGATAATTCTGAAAACTCTGATTCTTCAAATCCTGAAGGATCCAACTCAAATTCTAAAGTCTCAGAGAGCATAACTACAGAGGGAGCATCAGAAAATGCTGATGGAGACAACATGGATCATGGGGGAGGATCCAGTTCTAGAGAACAACTTCCATCTGCAAGGAAGTGGACTAAAGCACATACACCTGACTTAATAATTGGAGATCCTGAAGCAGGTGTCAGAACTAGAACTGCAACATCAAATGAATGTCTCTATCATTCCTTTCTATCTCAGACTGAACCAAAGAAAGTGGAAGAAGCTCTTCAAGATGCTGATTGGGTGCAAGCAATGCAGGAAGAGTTAAATGAATTTGAAAGAAATAAAGTCTGGACCCTAGTGCCAAGACCAAAGAACAGATCAATTGTTGGCTTAAAATGGGTGTTCAGAAACAAAACTGACAGTGATGGCATAATTATAAAAAACAAGGCAAGGCTGGTTGCTAAAGGCTACTCTCAATAATAGGGTATTGATTATGATGAAACATTTGCACCAGTTGCTAGATTGGAAGCCATAAGAATCTTTTTGGCTTATGCTTCTCACAAGAAGTTTAAAGTCTTTCAAATAGATGTGAAAAGTGCTTTTCATAATGGAGAATTGGAAGAAGAGGTATATGTTGAACAACCTCCAAGATTTGTAGATCTAAAATTTCCTAATCATGTCTACAGACTTGATAAAGCGCTTTATGGCCTTAAGCAAGCTCCAAGAGTATGGTATGAGACTTTAGCTCAATTTCTTCTGGAAAGTGGATTTAACAGAGGCATAATTGATAAAACACTGTTCTACCTCAACCATGGAAAGGACTTACTTTTGGTACAGATATATGTTGATGATATCATCTTTGGTTCTACAAATGCCAAACTATGTGAAAGGTTTGCAAAGCTAATGCAGTCAAAATATCAAATGAATATGATGGGAGAACTTAGTTATTTTCTGGGACTTCAAGTCAAGCAAAATGAAGATGGTACTTTCATAAATCAATCCAAGTACACCAGAAATTTACTCAAGAAATTTGGAATGCAAGACTGTTCAGCTGCATCCACTCCCATGGCCATTGCAACCAAGTTAGATAAAGATACTGGATCATCGGTAGATATTACTAACTATAGAGGTATGATTGGCTCTTTACTCTATTTAACTGCTAGTAGACCTGATATCATGTATGCTACCTGTCTTTGTACAAGATTTCAGGCTGATCTAAGAGAACCTCATCTAATAGCTGTGAAAATAATTTTCAAGTACCTCAAGGGTACAACTGATCTAGGATTGTGGTATCCTAGGGAATCAGATTTTAAGTTAATAGGTTACTCAAATGTAGATTTTGCAGGATGCAAAATAGATACCAAAAGCACTAGTGGAAGCTGCCAATTTCTTGGAGGCAGATTGGTTTCTTGGTTTAGCAAGAAACAAAAATCAATTTCCACATCAACTGCAGAAGCAGAATATATTATTGCAGGAAGCTGTTGTGCACGGATTCTTTGGATGAAGAATCAGTTATTGGACTATGGGTTAGAATTTTCTAAAATACCCATTTACTGTGATAATCAAAGTGCTATTGCTATGACAGGTAATCCAGTTCAACACTCAATAACAATGCACATCAGCATTAGGTACCATTTTATAAGGGAACATGTGATGGAAGGTATAGTAGAATTGCATTTTGTTCCAACAGATCAACAACTAGTAAATATCTTCAAAAAACCACTATGTGAAGCTACTTTTACAAGACTGGTAAATAAACTTGGAATGGTTTCAGGTTCTTTCTCAAAATCTGCTTAGTTTTTGTTCTCATGCATTAGACTTTATGATCAGTGTTTACAGATTGTCTTATCTCTATGTAATCTGTGCTTAAATTATAATATATTAAATACTGATTGTTATTTGATGTGATTCTATATACTCTGATAGTGTTTTGAATGTTCTGTGACTATTCAATCCAATAAGGATTACTGTGCTAGATGCTGATCTAGTAGTCTTTAACATACTAGAAATCCCATGTTTGAATTAGTTGTTTATGTGGAAATTCATTAACACAAGCAAATTTTGATGTTGAGCTTAGTCAAATTTACTTTGTGTATCTTATTACTAAGTCACAAACTAGATTCTTGCTTCTTATCTGTCAAATTCTGATGTTAGTAAATCTTAAGGATGAACCACATGCTTGATAAGCCTCACTTATCTGAAGAAAAGAAAAGAAAAGAAAATTGAAGTCAGGTACTCCTTTGAGATCTAGAGTAAATATGTGGAATGGAAGACCCAAGTGCATTGCTGGTATTAAGTTATATGCATTAGAAAAGCAAATAAATTTTTCTTCGTGACTTTTCACATTCTCTGATTACTGGAGAAATACTCTGATAATAGCATAAATTCTGATAGCAGTTGTGACTCACTTACACTGAGAAGCCACTGTAAAACAAAATGTTAAAAGATGCATAAAATTAGCACAATCAGTTGAGGTAGATTCTTGCAAAAATTTATTCTATAGTAGACTTCAAAATAAAAGACAGATTTTAAGCACTTTTCTTAGTTATGCCTTATTTCTAAGATATACTGAAGTTTATCAGACTTTAATCATTATCTGATCATTTGCAAAAGCACACACTCTTACTCCATATGAATGATGAAAATTACTGTGGTGATTAAGTTATTTTTTACAAACAGTTAAGTATTATTTGCATAAATTCTGAGGACAAGTTCTAATGAAAATTCTGATGATTAAACTATGAAGAAACCAGTCAGTATTTGTATGAAAAATCACAGAAACAAACATTCACTTTTTGAGTACAGAGGCCATATTCTGATGACTGTTAAGTTCTGATAATAGTCAAGTTCTGATGTAAATCCTGATGCTTACGTGGCATTATCTAATTACTTGACTTATTTGTGGTTTTACTGTAACGGTCATATTTATCAGAAAATAATTAAGTGAGATAGAAACATTCATAATCATTTGGTTAGTGGGAAACAGTGTTTGCCTTGACAACTGCATGTGCATAATAATTACTGCTTATTTCTCGTGCCCACTAACTACTGCTTTAACTATTTACTGGCTGATAGGTGTAAAGTGTCTGTTTTACTTCCAAAAAGAACTGTTGAGTGGAGAGAGTATATATATGGGAGTGAAAAGGATTTAGAATCTTTTACCTACTTTCTAATTCTTTTCTTATCTCTATTATTCTCTCTCTCTTTCTAATATTCTCTGAAACTCTATTTTTTCACAGGCATTTTATCAAACACTTTGCAAACAAACATTTTCTCACTTATTTTACACAGAAATGGCACCAAAGGACATCATTTTTAATGGAGCCAAGTTTGTTCCCAACAACTACATGGCTATTCTCTCTAAGGATGAAGCTCCATTAGACCTTCACTTCATCCAAGATTTTCTATCTCGAAGTGAGATTGGGTATCCTTTGACCAAACCAGAAACAATCTCAGGAACTCAAGTGTTGGAGTTATGGAGTAGTGGTGCGTATGATGATGGTGGTGCACATGGGTCCCCAAGTATTATCTTTACAATAGGAGAGGATGAGCATGTAGTGACTTTGTCAACTGTTCGGCAAGCACTACATTTTCCAGAAAACCGTGTCTACAGTTCAACAGTTGAGGAGCCGGCCCTTCAGCAAATGATGGCCAATCTGGGCTATGAAAAGACTTTGGCAAAGCTGGGGAAATTGAAAAGACCCCACATCAGGAGGGAGTGGAGTTTTTTCTTTGATTGCATCACCAAGGCCTTTGCCAACAAGTGCTCCAATTTTGATGCTATACCCATACTGAGTCAGCAAATCGGGTATGCTCTCTTAAATCAAACACATTTTAATTATGCAAGTGTTGTTTTAGGATTCATAGGTGATAGGATGACAGAAGATAGAAACACAGTTTATTTTGCTAGATCCTGTTAGCTTATATACAGTTTATATTGCTCTGATGTACCCCAACTAGCTAGTGAGTTGATTGAACCCTTTATACTTGCTAAAAGGGCCTTCACTGACTTAATATCTACTGATAATAAGAAGACTGTACTAAGACCCCTCCAAATTCCCATATCTGTCAAACAAGTCTTAGTAAACTCTGATCCTCACAAATACAGTGCTATATATCCTGATGTACAACCAAATCAACCTCCGTCAGCACCTACCACTACTACACAAACAGCTCAAACTTCTCAACCTCAACCACAACCAACCATCAGAACATACTTCCAACCAGCTCAATCCTCACAACAACCATCAGTACCTACCATCAGAACTTCATCCTCTAGGCCTAAAAGAGCAAAGTCTGTTCCTAAGTCTCCATCAAGGAGAAGAAGGATGATTATTAGGGATGAATCTGATGAAGAAGAGGAGCAAGTCCAGGTTCATGCATCAGAACCTGTGACACTTGAAGCTGAAAATGTGATTTTTCAGAAGATAGTAGAAGCTGCAGGGTCAACCCATCAGAAAAATACTGAAGCTGAGGGTTCTGATAATTTGAAGAGGAAAAGAACTGTAAATTCTGATGCTGCTCAAGCAAATCCTTCACTATGAAGGAGATTAAAGAAAATGAGGGCAGGAAGGCATATGGCTAAGCCTCCATCTGAGGATACTGAAGAACCTGAGGAAGGGGATCGGGAATCTCTGATCTCAAAGCCAATAGTAATTGAATCTTTGCCACCCCCAACTCAGGCTAAAGACACTGTTCAGGATACAGTGATCACACCTTATGTCTCTCCTCTTCATGATAATGTTACAGTTTAAGATTCAGGATTAAGTCCTGAAATTGACATCCATAGGCTACACATTCAAATTGTTCTTTATCTGGAAGCTCCATCAGCAACTCAGCCATCTACAGTTAATTCTCTAATCTTACAGGCTGAGATACCATCTACACCAATTCTGGATCAGGAACCTGGAGATCAGAATTTAGATGAAGTTGTTCCATAATCTCCTATAGACTCACACACTCTTGTGTTATCAGAGGATAATGAGTCTTCTTCAAGTTCTGGAGACAGTGTTTCAGTAGATACTCCAACTCCAACTCTTGGAAAGGAGGCACTTATTGAAAAGTTTGTTGAACAAGCTGCTCATGTTCCTTGGGAAGAAACTCACAGAGGTGTTGAGTGGACCAAGGAGTGGAATGAATCTGATTTCATTCCAAGCTCTAAAGTTCTGACAGAGCATATTGCTAAAGCTGATGAGCTTATGACAAATTCTGATTTCAAGACACAACTCAAAGTCACAACTCTAAGTGTCAAGTCTCTTCAAGGTCAACACTCTACAACTCATGAAAAGGTTGACAAACTTCTGGAAAAAGTTGAAAAGCTGGATATGGAGACCAAGCTTGATAAAAAGAGGTTTATCAGACCTATTTCTGAGAAAGTTGAAGCTATTGAGAAAGTTCAAGAACAACAATAGGCCCAAATTAATGAGGTCCTGCAGAATCAAGCTTCTCAAAAAGCTCAACTGGATGAAATTCAATCTTCAGTAGAACTTCTTCTCTCTCTCTCTCCTACTACCTGATGATGCCAAAAAGGGGGAGAAGGTAGTTAAGTCCAAATGCTCACCTACTCAAATACTGAAGAAGGATGACAAAGGTGATGACCAGGGAAACTCTGATAAGAGTAGAGGTCAAGGAAAAGTTCAAGGAAAATCTTCACAGAAAGTAATTTCTGATGTTAGCAAATCTTCTACACAGAACAAGTCAAGTTCTGATGCTGTGAATGCTAAAAGTCTGATATCAAGTTCTGATAAGCAAAGTCTGATGACAAAGCCTGATGTTCTGATTCAAGGTGGAAGTCAAGACTCTCAGAAGTTTCTGCAAACTCTGAAGCTCAAGGGAAAGCAGACTACTGTCTCCTACAAAGATCCTTAAATTCAGACACTTGATGAAGAAATTGCTAGAAGATTATTTCTCAAACATAATCCTGGAATGGATTTAGAAACTCTCAAGGAGGAAGAAGCTAGATTTGCAGCTGAGAAGACAAATCTAAAGTCTAAAGCTTCTGATGCTAAGAAACCTCCAAGGCCTAAGGTAAAAGGCATTGTGATCAAGGAAAAGTCAAATTCTGAGGCTTCAAAGCCCATGACAAGATCACAGATTGATCCCAAAGATAAAGGGAAAGGAAAAGTTGATGAACCAACAAAGACACAGGAGATGAAGATTCCTCAAATCCTGATGAAACCTGTGTGCAAAATGGTTCAAGTTTATGATGATACTGCTGTTGAAGATGAAACTGCTCAAATTCTGAAAAGAAGGAAGATAACTGAAGAATCCAAGACAACCTCTGACAAAGCTCAAGTTGATCAGAATGAAGAACAACAAGCAACAGAAGAAACAACAAATTATAATCAAGTCATCAAGAAATCAACCTCTAACAGTGCTCAAGTTAATTTAGACAAGATGAAAGTTGCTGATAAAAAGAAACTTCTATGGAAAAATGTCAAACCATCAGATCCAAAGAAAAGCCAATTGCTGTCTGATTTCATGACTATTGGGTTAAATGCTAGAGAACCAAGAGACAGAGCAGGGCTAGGTTCTGATGAAGCTAGGATCAAAATAGGAGTTGAAGTTGCTATAAGAGATCCATTTTTGTTAACTGACAAACCCCTTGAAGATGTTACACAGAAAAACCTTGATAAGGTCATATCTGTTCAAGTGGTACTAGATGCTCATGATAAGCATAATGTCAAAGAAAATCTGATTCTATTTCTTGAAGATGGAAGGACATATCAAATGTCAGAATCAGATGTGCTGAACAAATCCCTGAAAGAACTTTAATTCTTTTATTATCTTTTAGAGATAAAGTCTGAGATTACTAAGAGATGGTCAAATTTCATTATGAAGACCATAAGAGATAAAGCAAGAAGTTATGGTTCAAGGGTTACAGAATTCATTCCAAACATAGTTGAATATGATGGAAGTGAAATTCCAATGAAGAAGGATTCTGCTAAACTTGAAGTGATTCTGAAAGAGAAATGTTTGTGCTACAATTAAGACTCTTCTCATCCAAGGGTAATTAGACTTGTTGATGGTTTAGAAAGAAATCACATCTCATCATTAAGGACTGCAATCTATCAGATTGGAAGTCAAAATGAAGAATTGAAGCAAGCCAAAGCTACAATAGCTCAAGTCCTGAGGAATAAAGAAGAAAAGATGATATCAAACTTTGTCAAGAATCGCTTTGGATTCTAGATTTAACTCAGTGAG
Organism: Apium graveolens; assembly: GCF_009905375.1. Taxonomy (NCBI): domain Eukaryota; kingdom Viridiplantae; phylum Streptophyta; class Magnoliopsida; order Apiales; family Apiaceae; genus Apium; species Apium graveolens. Next base: position 277,922,593 of record NC_133648.1, read on the forward strand.
ATTGGTAAAAGCTACAAGGACTATAAGTTGTAGTTAATTGTCTAGATAAACTCTCATTGCATTAGTACTTAAATGTTTTTGACATCATCAAATCTATTCACTACTAGAAAAATGCCCTTAGACATCGGTTATAAACCAATGTCTTTTTTTTTCAAACCGATGTCTTCACATGTGTAGAGAAAGGTAGGGGTCTTTAACATCGGTTTTTAGCCGATGTTAAAGATTAACGTAGACATCGGTTTTTTGAACAAACTGATGTATAATTAGTCCTTTTTTTTAGTAACATATAAAAACTAGATTGTGAAAAACGGTATTTAGGAGGTTAAAAAGCACTATAAACATATAACAGGGAAGAACTTTTAACTGATAGACATCAGATTCTTAAAAAAATGATGTCTTAAATTCTATAGTACATCGGTCGGTCTGTGGAAGCGTTGTTAAAGAGGACCTTAGACATCAGTTCTCTTCCAAGATACGATGTTATATGTTATACATCACATCGGTTATCCTTGATGTAGCGATGCTAAAGTTCTTATTTAACATCATTTTTCAATGGAACCGTTGTGCAATATAGTGAAAGACATCGGTTTATTTCAATTATTTTAATATTAACTTTTACTTTTGACATCGATTTCACTTGCACAAGTAGATGTGTTTTAACATTTTAGACATCGTTTTCTTTCCATAGATTCATGAGTGGAAAGTGATATAAGCCATAGATAAAAGAAGCATTTAAAACAAAAATAATTAAAAAAATGATACTGTCATTAATAATGCTAGTAATATAATTACTGTTAATAAAAAAACATATACATACATACGAAAATTCATTTTAATATCACAGAAATCGCATCTGCTTCAACTACTATAAGACTATGGTTTGGGATGCCAAAAAAGAGTTCATCATTGAGTGCAACATTGATAAATCGACTGGGAACTTGTGCTTCACTTTCTCATAATCCATTTGATATCCTCGGCAGTTTCTATCCCCAGAATGATGCAATAGGCAACAAGCAGTAGTCCTGCAATTTTATAAGTCAGGATTGGCACTGTATTTTACTTAAAATTAGAACTCAGCCTGAGAAGGCGCCCTTGATCTTTATAAGCACGCTCATTTTTCCAATATCATGACAAAATGTTAATTTACCTACAACGTAACAAAGTACTGTGGACGCCCATTCCCCTTCAACACAGAGTTCAAGCATTTTCTGATTCCAACCACTTAATGGTGTTAGACTTCCCAAGTAACCAGTGGATAATCCGACGGCTAATTGATCAGACACACAGGATATATGAGCTTTGAAAACAACACCAAACCAACTCATCAAGAAGGAACCTGAGACTCGGGCATAAGACTCGGGCATCAGAACCTGAGAATCGTGTTCCAGGCATCATATACATGAACATGATACGTCTAAATTTCCTAAATTTCATAAGAAATGTTCACATCTAGTGTTTGCAATAAAGACCTTAGGTAGGACAAAAAGAATTAAGAGAGACGCCTTCAAAGTATTTGTGATTTATAACTTGCTGAACTATTATACTACTACTCAAGAAATTTTAATTTTAAACAAAAGTTAGTGATGGCGTGAAAGTTTTGATAGGGCAGAAAAATCTGAATGTAGGAAGTAATCTACCCAGCAAAGCTGTGATGTAAAACAAGCTTTCATATTCATCATGGGAGCTGAAATAACTGGTTTAACCGAAGAGTACATTTCTTAGTCTGGGAAACTAGCGACAAACTTCTATTTCATAATGGTTTCAAATGAGAAACAAATTCCGTTGCATTATGAAAATTCTGAACTATGCCACTTTTTGGCACAGTGTTCAAATTTTCAGTCACTAACACATAAACTAGGTTGAGGTTATGCATTATTATAGTAATCATGTAACGACCGAAAATTTTACGTCGTAATTAAGAAAGTAAAGTATGTGTTATGTGATGAGATTATGTGATTAAATGGTGATTATTTGTCTTATCTGTATACTAGAGTTAAAGAGCGTGGATAAAAAACGTTCCAATTTAAAGAGTCAGCTTAAAAGTCAAGCTGTGGTTTCGGGCCGTCAGGTAGAACGGAACCCGTCCTAGTATGAAAATTAAATAATATAAAATGTGAATTATATGTGAAGTAAATGAAAGAAGTATTTCGTCTTAAGAGACGTGTTGATTGGCAAAGGTAATGAGAAGCGTATTCGAAATGCTGAGCGTCGGGCCGTCAGGCTGAACGTGACCCGGTACGCGTAAAAAGGGAATAAAGATTAAAGAGGGATAGATTCTATGATCAGACCTGAGTCGTTATGTGACTATATGCGTGTGATTGCTTGACTGTGTGCATGATTATATGTTATGTGTTAATTTCTGTGAATTTTAAAGGAATTATGTGATTTACATAAGGGTTCATTTAACCTTCGTGCATTTTTATAAAAACATCTGAGATGGATAAAAACATGGGATTTGTTCTGTTATCTTCGTAGAGGTCTTAGAGACTTTTTAAAAATGATAAGTGAATTTAATTGTGGGTCTTGGCATTTTTAAATTGATTTTATGTGGAAAAGGTATTTATTAAGGCAAGTTTGCGAAATTCATATAAAATCAATCGCTCGCTCAAATTCTTATTATGAGTAATGGATGAAAAGCTAATTTCGAAGACCTACGCGTTAAAAATGTTATTTTCAATAATTCTCGACTTTCCGAGAGAGATATATTTTGTATTTGAATTTTATCGCATTTAAGTAAAAAGAAAAGGAATGAGTGATTAAAAGGAAGTTGGTAAATTACTAGATTGCCCTTGCTTCTAAGTGCTATATATAATCCACCTTTCTTTCTTTTCTTTCTTTTTGTGCTCTCACTTTCTCTTCTCTCCTTTCTCTCTTTCTCTCCCGAACTCTCACTCTCACTCTCTCTCTCTCTCGGCAACTCTCTCTCTCTCTTTGATTTCTCTCGGTATTCCTCTCTTTTCTTTGATCAAACACACCAATCATCCCTAAATCTTCTTGTTAAACACTTATTTGTAGGTAGAAGTGTTTGCATGTGTGTGATTAAGCTTGCATGTCGATGTGTGGGTGTTGTGTGTGTTCGGTGTGTGTGTTCACCCGAGAACCACATGGTTCTTCTTATTGTTGATTGATGTTATCTTGTTTAAAGCTTGATTCTTTGCAAACAAATGATAGAAAAGATGTGCATGTTAGTTATTTTGCGTAATTAACGGAAATTGGGGGTTTCGTGGTTGGACACCCACGAATGAGGGCACCACCGTGAAGCCACCGCCACCGGTGATGACCTCCGGTGAACCGGTGGTGAGTTGTGATATGAAAACTGAACTCAACACAAAGTACACTTAAATTTTCGTAGATGCATGTGGTGTTTTTCTATATAACCGAATGGGTTTATGTTCTTAAAGTGATAAAGTTGATTTTTGACCATGAAATCAATAGTGGATAGTTGTTAATAAAAGTTGTAATTTATAAACTTGAAATGATGCATGCATGTTAAGATTTCTTGAAAATTTGGAAAAAGGGTTTTTGGCTTCTTTGATAAAAATCGAGTGCGTGTTTCATTAAATGATTCCTTTGATTGTAAATGAATGTGTGCATATGATTGTGCTTAGAAAAATCAAAAATTGAGGTTGCATGTGAATCTTTGCTTCGGGTTTTGTGGACTTTTGCTTCGGCTTTTGTTAATAAAGAAGAGGGAATCGGTTTTTGCGGGTTAATCTTGTTGAATACTAAGTTTATGTGGCTTAAATATGATTGCATGATAGTTTTAAAGAATATCAATTAGTGCATGTTAAATGATTAGTCTTTGAGTTGAAAACCATGTTTTTGCCGAATGAAAACAAGATAAAAGGGGGTTAATTATTGATTGAGCAAATGCATGTTGGTTGAATGAGTTAGATGTTGTATGGAATGATCTTGTTAAAAACTAAAATAGGTAGAGAATGTGATGTATTGCCTTGTATGTCGATTTATGGAAAAAAAAAACTCGAATGGATTCTTAGGAATAAAAAGGCGAAATTAAGTTGATTAAATGGCTAAGTAAGATTTTGATTGCATGACAAAAATGAAGAAGTGTTATGTTCGAATTTTGGTAATTAAACGGAAGTGTTGATCTCGATCTTAATAAAAGTAAGATTCGGATTTTTTTTGGTTAAAAAGGGATGAATTTTAAGTGCTAAATGATCCTTGTGAATTGCATTAGTTGTGCTTGCTTATATGAGATTGAAAATGAATATATGTGGATGTGTTTTTGTATGTGTGGTTCGAATTAAGGAACAAAGGAAAAGGTAATTAAGTTGATTAATATAAGCGATAGTATGCACATAAATGTTTGGTTTAAATAAGGTCTAGTACTCGTAAAAGAGTCGTGTTAGTGTGATTTGAGAAATAGCCTAGGTCAAGCGAGTACGCTTTGATTGCTAGGTATATAAGGATATAAAAATTACGAGAAAGAATTGTGCTATGTGCTATGTGCTGTGTGCTTATTTGTATAAGCTATACTCGTATAGTTCGAGTCAAGAATATAATCGAGTTATCGTATAGCGTGATCGTTCCGGGAACGAGAGTTGGGAATCTAATTAAGGTTTTGGTTTTTATTGTAGAATCGGAGCGTGAGGGCATTCGGGCTAGGAAAGGGAAAAGTATATTAGGTGGCAGTAGTTCAACCCTCAGGAAAGCAATTTCAGGCAAGTAACTCTGATTACTTGTGTAAATGATTATAAAGGAAATGTTGTTCATACCATGTAGAGTATTGAACTGTTAAAGTATGAAACCCTTGCTTTATGAAACCCTGATATTAATTTGAAGTACCCTTTGTTCTTGATAACCTGTTATTGATAAGCCTATTGATTTCACTCATTGATAACCTAACCTTTCTGTTCAAGTTACCTATAATGCCATAATCATATTGAACCTTTAATTATCTTGGTTAACCTTGTTTAATGATATTCTGTTTCTTTTGATCACCCTATTGATCTCTAAATCAATGTTTATCCTTCTAGTTTAGTGTCTTGTTATCCTTGATACAGAATTCTTGAGAATTGTTCCTTGTGTATCTTTGATTCACTCCCTGAACTTTGTTTTATTTAAATCTGAATGAAGAATGAGTTTCGACTTGAAAGAGTCCGAATGATTTCAAAGGCTTGGTAATGATAAAATGAATTTTAGAAAACCTATTTGTTTTTTTTCCAACTCAAGGTTTTCCGAATGAATTCCTGATGGATTGGATTGAGACGTAAGAGGCTAGTGGGACTAGTCCAGTCATGGTAAGAGGCTAGTGGGACTAGTCCAATTTAAGGCTGAAATTATGCCGAATGGTACCTTAAAGACCGGAATGGAGGTCGATACGGGCTGATCACCCGTATATAATGAAATGGAAAGATAAGTGATCCAATCAAGGGTTCTAAATGATTATTTAAAAGGGAACTGAAACTTTTGTTCACTAAATGGATTTTTGGAAATGAAAATGGTTTATATTGTTTTGAAAAGAGTTGATTATGTTATTATGGAGCTTAAAGCTCAGAACCCTGATTCCTGAAATTATTGATCATATGAATGATTCTATATCTTGAAATACTGTTGCTTTCCTCTATCGAAAGATCTATTTTGATCCTATAATGATTTGTGTTGAATGTCGGCTTTCATCCTGTTTCGAGCCTTGTTTCTTGAAAGCCCAACTATTCTTCGGATACCTTTCCTTATCCCAAAGAAAACAAAAATGAATACACGGAAATCTGCCACCTAGATTAGACAGAGTAGAATGCCCTAGTTTATTCAAAGTATATTGAGATTTGATATTGTAGAACTGCTATATAGTTACTTGCTGAGTTTTATACTCATTGTTTTGTCTTAATCTAACCATGGCAGTTAAGCAAGAAGATGGCCAGGCTTAGGCGCAGTGCTCGTAAGAGCGTACCTGGTGGTCCCTACCGTGTTGAGGGCTTCCAGTTGCCAGAGCAGGTAGTACAGGTTATGAGTGAGCTCGCGCCTAGTAAGAGGTGTTTAAATATACAATGGGTTATCTGTCGGTTCCCAGCCGGAATCGATATGGATTATTCAATAATATTTTGGGTTTGTAAGTTATATTCTATGATTGGTAGTTGTAATCTTGTCTCATACTTTATCCTGTTGATCCTGTTAGTAGTTAATCGGGGTTTATGCATATTTAATTAGTAGATTAGAGGTGTGTGAGTCCTCATTTCCTAACCCCGAGATTGAGGGCGTCACAAGTTGGTATCAGAGCTACAGGATCTAGTCCCTGAGACAAGTTAGGTTTTAAAAAGGGGTATTTTGGGAATATATCTATATCGCGAGAGAGTTCGACTCATGTAGAGTTGAGTTAGACTATTAGGTATAGTCTAAGGAAAGTGTTTGATTGGTAAAGCAGAAACTAGAGTTAGGGTGTGAGTTAGCTGGAAGCTTTATTTGACCCTAACATTGTTTCTTGGTTGCTGTTTTATGTTTTCTCTCAGGATCCTAGTAGTGGTAGTGACTCAGACTCTGAGATTAGCTTGACTGGTACCCCCGTGGACCCTATTCCACCCTCTCCAGAGGAGCCTGTATATGTTAGTTCAGACCCAGAGGAGGACCCTTCTGAGAGTAGTGAGATCCCCATGCATATTTCACCCTTGAGGCTTGATTCAGAGACCCCTGCCCCTGAGCCAGAGTCGGAGATGCCTAAGACTGTTCCTGTCAGTATTGGTGGCAAGTTAGCCCAGGACCGAGACTTTGTGTACTCCCGCATTCCTGAGTTAGGAGCTTTGGTGGATAGACTAGCCAGTGAGTCTAGTAGAGTGCTTCTGTTATGGATGATGAGTGGCGAGTTCGAGTGAAGATGGTGGAGCAGGTTGCCAGGAAGAGATTGGATGAGGGACCATCCACTAGTGATGCTGATGCTGAGGCCCGAAGGCTGCATAAGATCATTCGCTGGATGTTGGTTGTGTTGAGAGAGATCCTAGATGATTAGACGGGACTGTTGGTTGAGCCCGTAGATTGTTGTTGTTGTTTTCAGCGCCGGTAGGCTTTGGGATACTTGGTCAGATGCCGGGATCCCTTTTTCATTTATCTTGTTGTATTTCAGACCAGTGTAGTAATAGTAGTAGTTGGAAGTTAGGGGTAGATAGGGGATGTTTTCCAGTTTTTCCTCTGTTTAACCCTGCTATTTATTGTACCTTGTTTCAGAACCTTAAAATCCAGAATATTTCCTATGTAACCCTTGATTTAAATAAATCTATTATCTTGCTTTCCTTTGTGCACCTTGTTTATCTTATTAACTGTTCTCAATGCCATGTTTTTTGTACAACCATGTCTAAAGACCGTAAAACCCTATTCCGTGCCATGATAAAATAACACTGATATGAGAATTATGTAGTAATAGGATTGCATGTGCAAATTGGGTAAAACTTAAAACCCACAAAAGAGATTTCATAAAAATTGTTGTTGTATGTATGCCATGCTATCGTATTGCTAAATAATTGCTCAATCAGGTTTGTAAGAAATGGCCAACTCACCAGATCACCAAGAAGAAGAAATTCCCACCCAAGATCCAGAAATAAACCCAGAAACCACTTTGATGAGCAGACTTGCTCAGCTTTTGCAACAACCTGTGACCCCAAAAGTTGGAAATTTCAAGCACTTTCAATCTGTTCACCCTCCAGAGTTCTTAGGTTTGCCAGATCCGATTAAAGCACAGTCGTGGTTGAGAGAGATGGAAAAAGCCTTTGAGCTAGCCGAAGTTAAGGACGATAAGAAAGCTCAGTACGCAAGTTATTACTTGAGGGATGAAGCAAGTTTCTGGTGGGAGTCTTCTAAGGCGTTGTTGGAAGGCAAAGACTTATCTTGGGAGAAGTTTACTGAGATGTTTCTGGAAAAATATTTGCCAAGTTATATGCAAGATCAGTTGGAGATGAAATTTTTGGATCTTAGACAGGAGGAAATGTCGGTAGGAGAATATGAGGTGAAGTTTTTGGAGTTGGCGAGGTTCGTGCCAGAGTACGTGAATACTGAAGCAAAGAAGGCTAAGAGGTTCCAGCAGGGACTTAAGCCGTGGATTAGGAGTCAAATAGCAATGTTGGAGATCAAGAACTATGCTGCCTTGGTTCAAAAGGCAATGATAGTGGAAGGTGAGCGGGAAGCTGCTCGAAGAGAAAATGAAGGAAGAAAGAGGAAGTTTGAAAGCTCTGAGCAAGAGCAAGGAAGTTCAAAGTTCAGAGGAAAGTTTGGAAAGAATGGTGGAGGTCAGAACAAAAAGTTTCAGAAGTTTAGACCCGGGAATGGAGCTCAGAAGAACCGTTTCCAGAAAGCTGGACAACCGGGAAAGGATAGCAGGCCCCAGATGCAAGAATACAGGAACTGTGGAAAGAAACACCCGGGGAGGTGTAATAAGCTGGATATAACATGTTTTAAGTGCAACCAGAAGGGGCATTATTCTTCGGAATGTTCAAATGAAATAAGGAAGCCTGATTTGGCTTGTTTCAAGTGTGGCAAGGTAGGCCATAAGGCTAGAAATTGCCAGGAGCCTGTGCAGAAGGCTAATGTTCTCAGAATTGCTGGACCGCCGTCTCTCCCAGCACCATCAGCTCAACCCAGAGCTAGGACCTTTAACATGTCAATGAAAGATGCGGTGCAAGATGTGGATGTGGTAGCAGGTATGCTTGTCTTAAACTCAGTAGAAGTAAAAGTTTTGATGGATTCTGGAGCGACCAGATCTTTTATTTCTGAAAGCATTCTTGATAAGTTAAATTGTGTTGCGTACCCTCTAGAGCCTAATTTGATTATAGAGGTAGCAAATCAAGAGAAAGTTCTTGTTAATAAGTTTTGTCCCGATTGTGATGTGTCTATAGAAGGTCGGCATTTTTCTGCTGACTTAATTCCTTTTAAGTTAGGAGAATTTGAGGTTATTCTAGGAATGGATTGGTTGTCAAATCATGAGGCGCAAATAGAGTGTAAAAGTAAGAAAGTGAAGTTAAAAACCAAGGATGGTGAGGAAGTGATATTTAAGGGAAAGAGGCAAGAGAAGAAATTTCTAACGGTTATTGAGGCGAGAAGATTAATGCGACAAGGATGGGAAGTTTATTTGGCTCATGTCGTGGACGTGGAGAAAGAATCTGTAAGGATCGACGATATTCCGGTAGTAAGAGATTTTCCGGACGTGTTTCCTGATGAATTGCCTGGACTACCTCCAGACAGAGAGATCGAGTTTACGATTGGATTGGCTCCTGGTACGGAACCAGTGTCGAAAGCTCCCTATCGCATGGCGCCGGTTGAAATGAAGGAATTGGCAGCTCAGTTGCAAGAGTTGTTGGACAAAGGAGTAATCCAACCGAGTGTATCCCCGTGGGGCGCACCGGTGTTGTTTGTAAAGAAGAAAGATGGAAGTATGCGATTGTGTATCGATTACCGTGAACTGAATAAGTTGACGATCAAGAATAAGTACCCTCTACCGCGGATCAATGATTTGTTTGACCAATTAAAAGGAGCTTCGTGCTTTTTAAAGATTGATTTAAGATCTGGGTATCATCAACTAAAGATCAAAGCGGAAAGATATACCCAAGACAGCGTTCCGAACAAGATACGGACATTATGAGTTTTTGGTGATGGCATTTGGCTTGACGAATGCGCCAGCTGCATTTATGGATCTTATGAACAGAGTGTTCAAGCAGTATTTGGACAAGTTCTTGATTGTGTTTATTGACGATATACTTATTTATTCCAAAACGGAGGAAGATCATAAGGAGCATTTGAGGATTTCCTTGGAAATTCTGCGAAAAGAGAAGCTGTATGCAAAGTTTTCAAAGTGTGAATTTTGGCTAAAAGAAGTGCAATTTCTTGGTCATGTAGTTAATAAAGAAGGAATTAAAGTGGACCCAGCCAAGATAGAAGCTGTAATGAATTGGGAAAGACCCAAGACTCCGACGGAAGTCAGAAGTTTTCTAGGATTAGCCGGATACTATAGAAGATTTGTGCAAGATTTCTCAAAGATCGCAGTTCCATTGACAAAATTGACGAGGAAGAATGAGAAGTTTGTTTGGACAGAAAAGTGTGAGGAAAGTTTCCAAGAGTTAAAGAAGAGATTGGTAACCGCCCCTGTGTTGGTATTACCAGATGATAAAGGTGAATTTGTGATATTCAGTGATGCTTCCTATAAAGGACTTGGATGCGTGTTAATGCAACACGGGAAGGTGATAGCATACGCGTCAAGGCAACTCAAACCGTACGAGCAAAAGTATCCAACACACGATTTGGAATTGGCAGCAATTGTGTTTGCCCTCAAGATTTGGAGGCATTATTTATACGGGGAAAAGTGCGAGATTTATACGGACCATAAGAGCTTAAAGTATATCTTTACTCAGAAAGAACTGAATATGCGACAAAGAAGGTGGTTGGAATTGATCAAAGATTATGATTGTGCGATAAACTATCATCCTGGAAAGGCAAATGTGGTAGCTGATGCTTTAAGTCGAAAGGAAAAGTTGAATATGTTAACGTCATTAGAAGAATTAATCAAGGAATTTGAAAAGATGGAAATAGTGGTGCAGACTCCAGAATGTGGAGGTGAAGCCATTTATGCAATGTTGTTTCAACCTGAAATTTTGGAAAAGATTAGATGCTGTCAAGAGCAAGTGATGAATCGCGAAAGGAATAAGTTGACGGGAGAAGAAATTAAAGCTCAAAAGGATGGAAAAGGGATATACCGTGTTAACTCACGTATTTGGATACCTGATGTTGTGGAACTAAAGCACGAGATTTTGCAAGAAGCGCATAACTCGAGATTTTCAATTCACCCTGGAAGTACGAAGATGTACCGGGATTTGAAAGAAAATTTTTGGTGGCCAAACATGAAAAAGGAAATTGCAGAATGGATAAGCAAATGTTACACGTGCCAAAGAGTTAAAGCGGAACATCAAAGGCCAAGTGGATTGCTTCAGCCACTGGACATACCTGAATGGAAATGGGAACATATCGCCATGGATTTCGTGGTAGGATTACCTAAAACCAAGTCTAATCATGATACGATTTGGGTGGTAATTGATCGACTGACAAAGTCAGCACATTTCTTGCCGATAAACAAAAGGTTTTCATTAGAGAAGCTGGTCAAAATGTATCTGGATGAAATCGTGATGCGTCACGGAGTTCCTGTATCTATCGTGTCTGATAGAGATCCAAGGTTTAATTTAAGATTTTGGCGACAATTCCACGATCATTTGGGAACGAAATTGAAAATGAGTACGGCATATCATCCGCAGACAGACGGACAAAGTGAATGGACAATTCAGACAATTGAGGATATGTTGCGAACCTGCACAATAGATTTCAAAGGAAATTGGGACGATCATTTGCCCTTAATTGAGTTTTCCTACAACAAAAGTTATCACGCAAGTATTGGCATGCCGCCTTATGAAGCGTTGTATGGAAGAAAGTGTAGATCCCCTACTTATTGGGACGAAGTTGGTGAGCGTAAGTTAATTGGCCCCGAGCTAGTGCAGCAAACGAAGGAAAAAGTTGAAATGATACAAAAGAGATTAATTGCAGCTCAAGACCGACAGGCAAAGTACGCGAATCAAGAGCGGAAAGATGTGCAATTCAAAACTGGAGACAAGGTCTTGTTGAAGATATCTCCTTGGAAAGGTTTAACTTGATTTGGAAAGAAAGGAAAGCTAAGTCCAAGGTACATTGGACCATTTGAAGTATTGCGACAAGTTGGGAAAGTGGCGTATGAATTAGCGCTACCGCCGCAAATGCAACATCTGCACAATGTATTTCATGTATCTCTCCTGAAGAAGTATAATGCTGATGTGAGTCATGTGATCGAGTTGGAACCAGTAGAAATCCAACCAGATTTGTCCTATGTGGAACAACCAGTGCGAATTTTGGATCGAAAAGAAAGGACGCTTAGAAATAAAGTTGTACCTCTAGTTAAAGTGTTGTGGAGAAATCCACTAGTCGAGGAATCGACTTGGGAATTAGAAAGCGAAATGAAAGAAAAGTATCCCCATCTATTTGCTTAGATTAGATTCATGGGACATAATCCTTTTAAGGAGGGTAGATTGTAACGACCGAGAATTTTGCGTCGTAATTAAGAAAGTAAAGTATGTGTTATGTGATGAGATTATGTGATTAAGTGGTGATTATTTGTCTTATCTGTATACTAGAGTTAAAGAGCGTGGATAAAAACGTTCCAATTTAAAGAGTCAGCTTAAAAGTCAAGCTGTGGTTTCGGGCCGTCAGGTAGAACGGAACCCGTCCTAGTATGAAAATTAAATAATATAAAATGTGAATTATATGTGAAGTAAATGAAAGAAGTATTTCGTCTTAAGAGACGTGTTGATTGGCAAAGGTAATGAGAAGCGTATTCGAAACGCTGAGCGTCGGGCCATCAGGCTGAACGTGACCCGGTACGCGTAAAAAGGGAATAAAGATTAAAGAGGGATAGATTCTATGATCAGACCTGAGTCGTTATGTGACTATATGCGTGTGATTGCTTGACTGTGTGCATGATTATATGTTCTGTGTTAATTTCTGTGAATTTTAAAGGAATTATGTGATTTACATAAGGGTTTATTTAACCTTCGTGCATTTTTATAAAAACATCTGAGATGGATAAAAACATGGGATTTGTTCTGTTATCTTCGTAGAGGTCTTAGAGACTTTTTAAAAATGATAAGTGAATTTAATTGTGGGTCTTGGCATTTTTAAATTGATTTTATGTGGAAAAGGTATTTATTAAGGCAAGTTTGTGAAATTCATATAAAATCAACCGCTCGCTCAAATTCTTATTATGAGTAATGGATGAAAGCTAATTTCGAAGACCTGCGCGTTAAAAATGTTATTTTCAATAATTCTCGACTTTCCGAGAGAGATATATTTTGTATTTGAATTTTATCGCATTTAAGTAAAAAGAAAAGGAATGAGTGATTAAAAGGAAGTTGGTAAATTACTAGATTGCCCTTGCTTCTAAGTGCTATATATAATCCACCTTTCTTTCTTTTCTTTCTTTTTGTGCTCTCACTTTCTCTTCTCTCCTTTCTCTCTTTCTCTCCCGAACTCTCACTCTCACTCTCTCTCTCTCGGCAACTCTCTCTCTCTCTTTGATTTCTCTCGGTATTCCTCTATTTTCTTTGATCAAACACACCAATCATCCCTACATCTTCTTGTTAAACACTTATTTGTAGGTAGAAGTGTTTGCATGTGTGTGATTAAGCTTGCATGTCGATGTGTGGGTGTTGTGTGTGTTCGGTGTGTGTGTTCACCCGAGAACCACATGGTTCTTCTTGTTGTTGATTGATGTTATCTTGTTTAAAGCTTGATTCTTTGCAAACAAGTGATAGAAAAGATGTGCATGTTAGTTATTTTGCGTAATTAACAGAAATTGGGGGTTTCGTAGTTGGACACCCTCGAATGAGGGCACCACCGTGAAGCCACCGCCACCGGTGATGAACTCCGGTGAACCGATGGTGAGTTGTGATCTGAAAACTGAACTCTACACAAAGTACACTTAAATTTTCGTAGATGCATGTGGTGTTTTTCTATATAACCGAATGGGTTTATGTTCTTAAAGTGATAAAGTTAATTTTTGACCATGAAATCAATAGTGGATAGTTGTTAATAAAAGTTGTAATTTATAAACTTGAAATGATGCATGCATGTTAAGATTTCTTGAAAATTTCGAAAAAGGGTTTTTGGCTTCTTTGATAAAAATCGAGTGGGTGTTTGATTAAATGATTCCTTTGATTGAAAATGAATGTGTGCATATGATTGTGCTTAGAAAAATCAAAAATTGAGGTTGCATGTGAATCTTTGCTTCGGGTTTTGTGGACTTTTGCTTCGGCTTTTGTTAATAAAGAAGAGGGAATCGGTTTTTGCGGGTTAATCTTGTTGAATACTAAGTTTATGTGGCTTAAATGTGATTGCATGATAGTTTTAAAGAAGATCAATTAGTGCATGTTAAATGATTAGTCTTTGAGTTGAAAACCATGTTTTTGCCGAATGAAAACAAGATAAAAGGGGGTTAATTATTGATTGAGCAAATGCATGTTGGTTGAATGAGTTAGATGTTGTATGGAATGATCTTGTTAAAAACTAAAATAGGTAGATAATGTGATGTATTGCCTTGTATGTCGATTTATGGAAAAAAAAAACTCGAATGGATTCTTAGGAATAAAAAGGCGAAATTAAGTTGATTAAATGGCTAAGTAAGATTTTGATTGCATGACAAAAATGAAGAAGTGTTATGTTCGAATTTTGGTAATTAAACGGAAGTGTTGATCTCGATCTTAATAAAAGTAAGATTCGGATTTTTTTTGGTTAAAAAGGGATGAATTTTAAGTGCTAAATGATCCTTGTGAATTGCATTAGTTGTGCTTGCTTATATGAGATTGAAAATGAATATATATGGATGTGTTTTTGTATGTGTGGTTCGAATTAAGGAACAAAGGAAAAGGTAATTAAGTTGATTAATATAAGCGATAGTATGCACGTAAATGTTTGGTTTAAATAAGGTCTAGTACTCGTAAAAGAGTCGTGTTAGTGTGATTTGAGAAATAGCCTAGGTCAAGCGAGTACGCTTTGATTGCTAGGTATATAAGGATATAAAAATTACGAGAAAGAATTGTGCTATGTGCTATGTGCTGTGTGCTTATTTGTATAAGCTATACTCGTATAGTTCGAGTCAAGAATATAATCGAGTTATCGTATAGCGTGATCGTTCCGGGAACGAGAGTTGGGAATCTAATTAAGGTTTTGGTTTTTATTGTAGAATCGGAGCGTGAGGGCATTCGGGCTAGGAAAGGGAAAAGTATATTAGGTGGCAGTAGTTCAACCCTCAGGAAAGCAATTTCAGGCAAGTAACTCTGATTACTTGTGTAAATGATTATAAAGGAAATGTTGTTCATACCATGTAGAGTATTGAACTGTTAAAGTATGAAACCCTTGCTTTATGAAACCCTGATATTGATTTGAAGTACCCTTTGTTCTTGATAACCTGTTATTGAGAAGCCTATTGATTTCACTCATTGATAACCTAACCTTTCTGTTCAAGTTACCTATAATGCCATGATCATATTGAACCTTTAATTATCTTGGTTAACCTTGTTTAATGATATTCTGTTTCTTTTGATCACCCTATTGATCTCTAAATCAATGTTTATCCTTCTAGTTTAGTGTCTTGTTATCCTTGATACAGAATTCTTGAGAATTGTTCCTTGTGTATCTTTGATTCACTCCCTGAACTTTGTTTTATTTAAATCTGAATGAAGAATGAGTTTCGACTTGAAAGAGTCCGAATGATTTCAAAGGCTTGGTAATGATAAAATGAATTTTAGAAAACCTATTTGTTTTTTTTTCCAACTCAAGGTTTTCCGAATGAATTCCTGATGGATTGGATTGAGACGTAAGAGGCTAGTGGGACTAGTCCAGTCATGGTAAGAGGCTAGTGGGACTAGTCCAATTTAAGGCTGAAATTATGCCGAATGGTACCTTAAAGACCGGAATGGAGGTCGATACGGGCTGATCACCCGTATATAATGAAATGGAAAGATAAGTGATCCAATCAAGGGTTCTAAATGATTATTTAAAAGGGAACTGAAACTTTTGTTCAGTAAATGGATTTTTGGAAATGAAAATGGTTTATATTGTTTTGAAAAGAGTTGATTATGTTATTGTGGAGCTTAAAGCTCAGAACCCTGATTCCTGAAATTATTGATCATATGAATGATTCTATATCTTGAAATATTGTTGCTTTCCTCTATCGAAAGATCTATTTTGATCCTATAATGATTTGTGTTGAATGTCGGCTTTCATCCTGTTTCGAGCCTTGTTTCTTGAAAGCCCAACTATTCTTCGGATACCTTTCCTTATCCCAAAGAAAACAAAAATGAATATACGGAAATCTGCCACCTAGATTAGCCAGAGTAGAATGCCCTAGTTTATTCAAAGTATATTGAGATTTGATATTGTAGAACTGCTATATAGTTACTTGCTGAGTTTTATACTCATTGTTTTGTCTTAATCTAACCATGGCAGTTAAGCAAGAAGATGGCCAGGCTTAGGCGCAGTGCTCGTAAGAGCGTACCTGGTGGTCCCTACCGTGTTGAGGGCTTCCAGTTGCCAGAGCAGGTAGTACAGGTTATGAGTGAGCTCGCGCCTAGTAAGAGGTGTTTAAAGATACAATGGGTTATCTGTCGGTTCCCAGCCGGAATCGATATGGATTATTCAATAATATTTTGGGTTTGTAAGTTATATTCTATGATTGGTAGTTGTAATCTTGTCTCATACTTTATCCTGTTGATCCTGTTAGTAGTTAATCAGGGTTTATGCATATTTAATTAGTAGATTAGAGGTGTGTGAGTCCTCATTTCCTAACTTCGAGATTGAGGGCGTCACAAATCACCTGTAAAAAGTCCAAATTAAAAGTTCTGACAGAATAGACTGGAATCCTTGTCTTTATAACTAAACCCATTGCACCATTGAAACAAAAGTTAATAGATATATTTTAAGGACTTAAATGAAGAAGGGATACCTTGGTAGATTCATTTGTCTCCAGATTAAGATTATCTTTCCCGCTATTTTTACCTTCTTGGAAGAAACTTAATCCATGCGAAAAACTGCAAAAGAGGGCGAAGGGCAAATACAAGGTCAACTTAGGCATATAGGAGGACGAAAATATAGAAGTGGCTTGTTAAAGTAAAAGAAGAGTTAGCATCTACCTCTTAGATGATGTAAGTAACTTCCCATTTTTGTATTCAGGTTCTTTATTGTTCATCAAATGAAAGGTTAATGTCGATACAACAATTTCTTGAATATGATCATTTAGAACCTTGGAATCTGCTTGACAGATTGAATCTAGATCATAGCATTCAAGATCATTTGCTGCAAGTACCTCGGTGATGTGATTTTTGTTGTCCTGAGACTGGATCGTCTTCGTATCCTCTTCTAGTTGGGATTTCCAGCTCATAAGGCTACTCTCATCTCCTGGTGGCTTCATATTAATTGTGTAGGAGAACAACTTCATAATTTTCTCATCAATGTCCCTGCAAGCATCATCTGATTCCAACATTAGTTCATAAGGTTATTAATGTAACACCCTCAAATCCGGGGTCGGGGATCTGGGTTGTCACGAGTTCCATTTCCCTTAATAACACCCAATCTTAATAATAAATCAACTACTCTGTACTGTGACCCCACAATAAACACACACACCACACGTTATAGTCTCAGAGATGAACATCCAAAAAAATAATCACAAGTCGTTTTATTCCACAATTATATGTCAATACACCTTGAAAAGGTTTCTGAATAAATTTACATTTCTTTGCCATTATTACAATTCATAAATATACATAAATCTGGTACATCAAAAGTTGAAGCCTAGCCTATTGGTAGTTCCTACCTCAGCTACAGCGACATCAATGCCCATAGGAAGCTGCGGAACGTTTCCTATCCGCTCGCGAATTGGGAGCTTGGTCATGTTCATCTTGTCTATCTGATGTTGTGTGATGGAAGAAGAAAGCAAGGGTGCGCAGCAAGCCCACCAAAATAATATGTATAATGATTTACAGTATATGAGCCTTCTCATAGTATTCATGAAAGTCTTGGTCAAAAGAAATGAACCAAGTTTAATATCTTAATGCGATGAAGTCGCAAAATATTCAGTATATATACATATATACTTTTCAAAATCTTGGAAGTCCTCTTCCATGCATAATATACACAAAGTTCCAGTTTATAACTGTATAAAAATATCGTTGCAAGGTGATCTAATATATCTAACCTTGTCTCAACGTTTTTCTGAAAATCTTTGTCATACATAAGATAATCATTTACTAGATATAAGTTTAAAAGATGAAGTTACAAGATACTCCAATATACTTATATCTTTTCCAAATACTACTTGAACTACCACCGTTCAAGTTATAATTAATTTCAAAAGTTCATCACACTGATGAGACTACAAGATAAGACTTGAATAGATTCAATCTTTGAAATATTTTGAAGGAAATGAAGTTATGATATACTTCATTAAGTCCCGATATATATATGTACACCTATATATATACATACGTTTCCTGAAAACCTCTGTCATGTAAAGTATGAACAGAATTGCAATATCCAATAAATTTGGAAAGGAAAGAATTTTGGCATAAACCTGATATCTTGCTGATCAGGCAAAGATACCAATAAGTAACCTTTTCTACTAGTAGATGGATGAATTCCCCACTGGTCATCACCCTGGTCGTAATAGGACCTTATGCTGGACTGCCACTCAGCCACTTATGCATTTGATGGACTCCCACTGAGCCACTTACACTATCATGGACGCCCACTGAGCCCATGTTGCTTATACCGACTCGATAGATGGACTTACTTCCCGAACGTTGGGTAAGTAATCAATTCATTTACCAAAACTGCAACCTTGTTGCGAATATAAAATACACCACAGAGCCGGATCCCTTAGATTTTTGAGCGAGTATTCAAGTCCCCTTAAAATGGAAGATCTTGAATTTGAAAATAAGTTTTGGGATCCGCTCTACCTTTTAAATTCATTCTGAAGACTCGAAAACATTTTTAAGAATGTTTGGAGTAATACTGATTTATTAAAATAAATCAATCCCGATATGAAAGAAATATCTGAATATTATTATTTAAATAATATTCCCATAAGAATAATTGAGGTAGAAGTTGGAAAACTTATACTTGAATGAATAGCAAATAATCAAAGATATACTTATACGAAAGTAATATCTTTATTTGAATAATCAAAAATAAGTTTGATTATCGACACCTTATTCTTTAATACAATAAAGAATATTATTAAGTAATAAGCGGAGTCATAATACCTCGAATGAATACTATAAATAATATTCATAAAATAAAGGAGTCATACATCCTCAAATGAATATCCAAGTAATATTCAATAATAATATAAACTGAGTCATAAGCCCTCGAATGAATATTCAAATAATATTCAAATAATAAAATAAACTGAGTCATAAGCCCTCGTATAAATAAATATATATATATATATATAATATACTCGGGAACATCGACTCCCGGTTTAGAAATATGTTCACCTTTTATCCCCTATACTAAGGGTATACGCAACTACTTGCTTATTTCTAGCATAGGTATTATGCAACTATAAGCATTGAAATCAACAGATAGATAACCAGATTATGAAACAGACATGCATATATACCATATCAGCATGCTCCAATATATCGCAAAATTTGCTAATAACAATCATGCACTATCACAAGATAACACATATACATATATTTACATCACAACAATAGTATATCGGGTAGAAAACTTGCCTGAGCGACTGGGGGTTACGAATGGCTCAGGACGAGTCTGGTAACCTATAAACAATAAGTTGGAATTAAACCAAAGTCACTTGTAAATCTATACTTTAACTAACTTAGACTCGAACGCTTGTTTTGCGCTTACTGATTCTCTTAAGTCACTCGAGTACCCTCGGCTCCACCATTTTTAATAATTTAACCATTACGAGTTTTAAGGCGATTCCTTCGCGAGTGTCTTATCAACTGCCTAACACTCTTACCATAATTGTTTCATACATTAATTAACCCTTTTTGGTCTTTAACCTATGTTTCAAAGTAAGGCGAGGGGAAAAGTTTCGTTCGCGAAACGCCGTTACTTGAAACGGTCGTTTCTCCTAAACCGTGCATCGGAATCGAACGAACTATATATCAAAACGAAGCTCGTAACACGAGCTATCTAGATATGGCAATGGTCATAAGTTAGCAGGGGGTTCTCGGGTCCTAATGTTATGCACAAAAACAGTCTAAAGAAAACCGGACGTTACGACGGCTATGTTTACGTGATTTCCCAAATTTAAACCATTCAAAACCAACCACAATTCAACCCCAAATCAATCATACAACCAACATCCCTCCAAACCACATCATAACAGCCCCAACAAATCCACATTAACCATTTATACTTATTCCCCACATGAACTAAAAGCTTTACTTAGGTTCTTTAACTAATTATCAAGATTTACAACTCCAACAATACCACAAAACCAACTAATCTCTACAACTCAACCAAACTTCAAACAATCAAGCATCATGCTTCACATATAATATATCAAACATATTCATTCCTAATTACTCAAAACTAAAGCTAGGGTTTGTAGTTTATACCTTCCTTGGAGAGTGGAGAATCAAGAGAATGGCTTGGAATCACCCTTAAAGTCCTTATCCAAGCTTAATCTAAACAAAACTTCAAGAACACAAATTTTAGTTCTTGAAAAAAACACTATTCACCATCTTCTTCCATGATTTATAGAAAAAGATTGGCTTGGAATTATAAGCTTAAACTTATAGGAAGTATGTAACTATCCATGGGGAAGCTTAGATAATTACCTTGCTAAATAGTAAGTGGTGGAGCTTGGATCTTCAATTTTTAAGAAAAGAAGCCGAGAGCATGAAGAAGAAAGAGAGATTTTTTTGTGTTTTGATGAAAATGATTTGCTTGGCTTGGTTGATTTGGTTTTGTTTTTGTTTTAGTTAATTACCTAATTAACCTTGGACTTTGTGTGGTTCTCATTCAACCACACCTCTTTCCTTCCCATATCATGCTTGTGTCATCCTCATGATGTCATCCTCCCCTCCTTGTCCTCTTCTCATTGGTTGGGTGACATCATCCTCTCTAATCCCTTTGATTAACTTCCTAATTGTTTGCCTAATGACCGCTGATCTGTTATACGGTTCGCTTAACTTTCATTTTCGTTTATCGTTTGAGGGATCATACCCGGGATCTTATTACTTAGGTTCCCTTAACCTTTCTCAATACATTATATTCCTTTTTATGATCCTCTATTATAATCCTTTAATTTAAATCCTTTTTATCCTGTTACCTTATACTCAATTCTTTCCGTATCTATTGGATTTCCGGGAAAAATCAAAGTGTTCGGAATTGGATTCTGACGATCTTTGCATACACTTATATACCATATAGAGTACTAATAAAATCTCAGAATATCCATATCAGAACCCCTACATAGTGTGGCATGAAAAATTTTCTCATTCAGCAAAAACACTATTCATAAGGGTTTCAAAAATTTCCAAAAATTTGGGGTTATTACAGTCTCCCCTCCTTAAAAGGATTCCGTCCCGGAATCAGATAGAAAATGAATAGGGATACTCTCTTAGCATTGCGCTTTCTAACTCTCGAGTAAATTTTCCCACATTGTGGTCCTACCACCAAACTCTGCCTAGTTTGATAACCCTTCTCCTAGCACTTGTTCCTTTTCACTCTATAACCCTTCCTGGTTGCTCCATATAGGTTACGTCGGGTTGCATGTCTATGCGCTCATATGCCCCTATTTATCTGGCATCGGAATTACACTTTCTTAACATTGATACGTGGAACACGTTATGAACTTGCTACAGGTTCGGGGGTAAGGCTAGCTCGTAAGCCAACTTCCCAATCCGTCTTAGTATCTCAAAAGGTCCAATGTATCTTGGGCTTAGTTTTCCTTTCTTTTCGAATTTCATCAATCCTTTCCAAAGGAATACCTATAACAACACTAGGTCCCCTACTTCCCATTCCTTGTCCTTTCGTGTCAAATCAACATACTTCGTGTTCCCATCTTGGGCTACTACCAGCCGTCCTCTGATTAAAATCTATTATATTCTTGATCCTTTGGACTACTGCGGGTCTGAGCATCTTGCGCTCTACAACTTTATCCTAACATAAGGGAGATCGACATTGTCTTCCCTCAAGGATCTCATAAGGCGATACCTCAATACTGACATATGATCTATTGTCGTAAGAAAACTCAATCCGTGTTAAGTGATCATTCCAATTTCTTTCAAGTCTATAGCACAGACTCTCATTATAGCTTTTAACATTAGAGCTTTTGCTTCTCAATACCCATTCTTTTCCAGTTCGTAATCGCTACTGCCCTCCGTTCCTAATATTATACTGGTTACACTTTTGCTCATTAGCGTTCTATAATCTTTTAATAACCACGTCAACCTTAGTATCACGAATGTGTTTCCATTCCGAATACCACCAAAATTTTACTACTCCTTTTTCAGCTATTTCTATTATCGAAAGCTTCATCCTTCATATAGAAGTAAAAGAATTTATTGAGAGATCACTATGATCATGATCACTTGTTATATCGCATAGTTAGTACAGAAGATGGCCAGCCTTTAGTACTTGACAAGCAATTAAACAATAGATGGTATCCTACTAGGCTTCTATCACACAGATAGATAGTCATTCGGCAATACCTCCCCTTCTGGAAGGGTTGTTCTTCTCAGCTTACATGAAATGAAAAGGAGAGAAAAGAACGAATTGAAGAGAATTGTATATATATAAAAATATACTGCCACAAAATATCTGGCTTGGAACCTACCTCTAAACTATAGAGGTTTGTCATAGGAGAACAAAACATATATGTATTTATATCAACATCAAGTATTATAGCATCGTATTTCACATGCCTAAATATTTTTGCTATTCCGTCCATCATTCTATGGACCCATGCTCTTCCTCGAGCTTATACACAATCACCTTTGAAACTCCTTCGATACCGAAAATCAAACCTAGGATCTCATTCTAGACATCATCGTTACTTGAATTCTATGCTTGCACCGTAACCTTCCTCGTATAATAATACGACTCTCTATTGATAAGAAAGAATAAATATTCAATAGGTAGATTCTCTACTTAATTAGTCTATCAATGATAACTTATACACTACCACGACCCGTTTAGTGGTACTCAATCTCAACATCCATTCCATTACAACTCTCACGGTTGTAATCAGCTCATTACTCTCAGAATCATTGCTGCATTACTATGGTCCACTACTGACCTACTGTCGTCATTCACGTTCCATGAAATCTTAATATCTAACCATACGGAGTCCATACATGTCGTATCAAATCCTTCTAAGGAGGTAACATAATCACCATTTCTGATTCATGAAGAACACTCCTGATCCTGACATACATACATGACATGAAGCAGATAAAATTGCAGAAGAGTTTCAATCAAAGCAACGATAGCAGGTTAATACCATCCTAAATCATATGCCTTAAATAGAAGACTTAACTCAAAGGTTCGTCTAGTCCTTTTTGAAACATGGTCCTGGCTTATCTCAAGATAGTATCTTCTGATATAGATAGCCCGCTCATGACGATTACACGAATTAAACCTTTACCAACTACTATTACGGTTGGGTATTGCACAGTCATCAGAAGGAATGTCAATCTTCCAAACCATAATACAACCTTTACGGCTTCAACCATCATCACTGTATTCCTTTGGCACAAGCGCCTATAATTATCCTCTTACCTTTAAAGTGTCGGCCACCTCTTTGGCCTTTCCTGATAGTAAAATTTCCTTACAGTCAATGTCATTTTAACCACCTTCAAATAAATTTTCTACCTTATTTCAATCACAGCTTATGTGAAGATGTTTTCCTTAAAATCTGATGAGTAAAAAAATCACCATTTTTTTTTCATAAGTTATTGCCTCAGTCTTTAGAGGTTAATCACTGTCACGACTGACTCTCAATTATACTTAGAACATCTTTTATCTTAAGTCCTAATTGCCCTGAACAATTTCGACCATTACTGGTTCGATCCATACTTTCTCGTGGTTTAACATGTGCCCACCTGGCATTATTATAATTATGCCATATTTCCTTTATCAAAATTTCTATTCTCGAGAACTTTGAATATTACCTTTCTCCTTGTAAAAACCTATAAAGTTATCCTTGAATCGTTCCTCCTGTATCCCCTAGATACAGGGCATATCAAAATATCATTTACTAATACTAGAACCATTGTCTATATACTTCTGAAAAATTTCTCCACTGATTCTTAAAGGTTGTTATTACCTTAATCCTTTCCAATTCATACTGTCAAGACTCATACTATCTTTATTAAGGGTGAAATTCCAACCTTTATGCATTCCCCTAGGATTCATTTTAAGTTACCGATGTTCTATCCTTAATTCCACCTTTAAAAAGGTACTTGCATCCTTCCATGGATAAATCAAGTCTTATATCCTTGATAGATTATCTTATTCAATCATTCCCACCTCGATAGTTTATACCAATTTCACGATAGCATCCTTATTCAAACTGAGGTCAACCCATATGGCCTTCAAAAGATAACAATGGTTACCCGCTTTTCTTGCCTAATTTGGTAATGATAACAAGGATGTTCTGGAAGATATTGGTCATGTTCAACGTGAACTTCTTCTTAATAATTCCTTATTTACTTTTGTTGTTTATCCCAACAGTCATTTCAATGTTGGGATATCTCTCATACCTGGCGTCTCCCTTTCTGGGTATCATGCCACCGGTCTTACACTTCACCTCCTTGAAGGTCACTTCCTTCATCCAATTTTCCTAATTTCTTACTTTCTTGTCTCCTCAGTCTATCTGCGTCTCATTATTTATCCTTCGAACTATCTCAAGGTTTCCTCGAATCCTCCCAACTTACAATGGATAAAATATATGTATCTCTTCTGCCTTCAACCATCAATTTTTTTAACTCATGGTGAATCACCCTCATCCTGACGATTACATACTCTTCTATTTCTATTTCTACGAGTCTTTAGGGTTTCCTCATACCCAACTCCCTTATCATTCCTCAAACTCTATAGCCGTTATATTCCTTTCCACTTCAATTTCTTTTTATTTTCCTTTCTCTTATCATTATTTCATGAACCAACACAACATAAGCATTGATTTCAAACATCCCGTCATTCTGGATTCGTATCTTCAGAACGAATCTTGACAACTTTTACATCTTAGATTCATAATTCATCATACTCGTCTACCTTTGTTCTGGCTCTAAAGCTTTTACACTATCTCCTTATCTTTGGGAATTACTTTCCCGAAAACAATTGACTGAACTTAAATCAGTTTATTATAATCTCTTGCTCCGTGCCTTCCTTGGTCTTTCACCAGCGGGTGGTCTCTCTCTTAGGAGGGTAAGTGACAAAAACAGTCTTTTGTGGTTCGTCAATCATTCAGAATCTCAAATGATTCCTCTATTTCCCTTAGCCAGGCTCTTGCCTCGACTAGGTCAACCTGTTCCTTGGAACTCTGAGAGCTTAGAGACTTAAAGGTCCTGAAAGAATTTCCTATCGCATTGTTTCCTCAAGGTGGTGGTTGGGGATAATAGTCTAAGTTCTGTCTAGACAGGTCCATAAATTGCCGTATAGGAGTACCGTCTCGGGTCTCCTTTCCTTACTCGACTTTCTGTTTTCTTATTATAAAATGTTTCAACCTTCTCCCATAATCGGGGTTATCTTATACATTAAAAACCTTGTTTTCCACTCTATTATGTTATGGATTCTTTCTTTCTTGATGGCAACCTCCCTGACTATCACATTCTGGGTTTGCCCTAAATCCTATTCCTCAAACTATGGCTCTCATCTAAGTTCTCATCCTTAAGCTCTTGAACTTTCGGAACCCAAATTCTATAGGAATACCTCATTATTCCCTTATCATCTTTCTCAGTATTAATCTCATATTTATTTGTTGGCTCTCTGCCTTCATTCATCACCTTTTTCTGGCACAATATGCTCTTTTCCAATAATTCGGTCTCTATTGCAATCTCACACAGCTTTTCGGTACCGGCTCCGGTTACCTTCACTACTATTTCCATTTTCTCAAAATCTCTTATCAACTCTCCCAAAGACATTATCATCTTGAGTCTCTCCTTTTTACTAAGGGCATCAGCCACCACATTGGCTTTCCCCGAATGATAAAGAATCTCCCACTCATAATTCTTGATTAGCTCTAACCGCCTCCTATGGCGTATGTTAAGCTCTTTCTACGGGAAAATGTACTAGAGTACTTATGGCTTAGGTAAATCTCGCACTCCTCTCCATACAAATATTGCCTCCAATCTTTAGGGCAAAACTATTGCCACGAGCCCAAGCTCATGGGTGGGGATATCGAATTTTAAATTCCCTTAATTGTCTTGACGCAGACGCGATTATCTTGCTGGGCTATATAATAAGCACCCTAATTCCTTATGCGAAGCGTCACTTACAAATCACAAAATCTCCTTTTTCCATCCGGCAACGCCAACATAGGGGTCATCACCAACCTTTGCTTCAGTTCTTAAAAGCTGTTCTCGCATTTCTCTGTCTATTCGAACTTCTCAGTCTTATGAGTAAGCCGCGTTAAAGGGGCTACTATCTTTACAAACTTGAACGAACCTCCGGTAGTGACCGACCAATCCTACCTTTGGTAGTCGACCTAACCATGGTCATCAATTCATCAGTGGTCCTTTATTCATTCTTGTCAGGATCCTCCATGGGATCCTCCTCAGCAACTATCCCTTCTAGGACAACATCCTCAACCGCTACATCCTCAATATCAACATCATCCGGTCCTGCATTAGGACACTCTATCGGATCCACAATCCGATCTCCAATTAGTAATAAACATCATCGCGCTGTTGCTCCTCAACCTTAGGGTTCGGAGTCCCGCTACCATCTACGATAACGAACTACGCTTCTATCACGATATTTATAAGGGTTCCCATAAGGGTTTTAACTGTCAGTGCTACGTTAGGTAGCCCGACTATGAACTTGGCAAGAGTTCTTATTATCTTAGTGAACTTATTATCTTAACGTCACATCATCTCTGAGGTTTATAACGCTTAGCTCTGATACCACTTCTGTAACACCCCCAAATCCGGGGTCGGGGATCCGGGTTGTCACGAGTTCCATTTCCCTTAATAACACCCAATCTTAATAATAAATCAACTACTCTGTACTGTGACCCCACAATAAACACACACACCACACGTTATAGTCTCAGAGACGAACATCCAAAAAAATAATCACAAGTCGTTTTATTCCACAATTATATGTCAATACACCTTGAAAAGGTTTCTGAATAAATTTACATTTCTTTGCCATTATTACAATTCATAAATATACATAAATCTGGTACATCAAAAGTTGAAGCCTAGCCTATTGGTAGTTCCTACCTCAGCTACAGCGACATCAATGCCCATAGGAAGCTGTGGAACGTTTCCTATCCGCTCGCGAATTGGGAGCTTGGTCATGTTCATCTTGTCTATCTGATGTTGTGTGATGGAAGAATAAAGCAAGGGTGAGCAGCAAGCCCACCAAAATAATATGTATAATGATTTACAGTATATGAGCCTTCTCATAGTATTCATGAAAGTCTTGGTCAAAAGAAATGAACCAAGTTTAATATCTTAATGCGATGAAGTCGCAAAATATTCAGTATATATACATATATACTTTTCAAAATCTTGGAAGTCCTCTTCCATGCATAATATACACAAAGTTCCAGTTTATAACTGTATAAAAATATCGTTGCAAGGTGATCTAATATATCTAACCTTGTCTCAACATTTTTCTGAAAATCTTTGTCATTCATAAGATAATCATTTACTAGATATAAGTTTAAAAGATGAAGTTACAAGTAAATATACTTGTATCTTTTCCAAATACTACTTGAACTACCACCGTTCAAGTTATAATTAATTTCAAAAGTTCATCACACTGATGAGACTACAAGATAAGACTTGAATAGATTCAATCTTTGAAATATTTTGAAGGAAATGAAGTTATGATATACTTCATTAAGTCCCGATATATATATGTACACCTATATATATATATATACGTTTCCTGAAAACCTCTGTCATGTAAAGTATGAACAGAATTGCAATATCCAATAAATTTGGAAAGGAAAGAATTTTGGCATAAACCTGATATCTTGCTGATCAGGAAAGGATACCAATAAGTAACCTTTTCTACTAGTAGATGGACGAATTCCCCACTGGTCATCACCCTGGTCGCAATAGGACCTTATGCTGGACTGCCACTCAGCCACTTATGCATTTGATGGACTCCCACTGAGCCACTTACACTATCATGGACGCCCACTGAGCCCATGTTGCTTATGCCGACTCGATAGATGGACTTACTTCCCGAACGTTGGGTAAGTAATCAATTCATTTACCAAAACTGCAACCTTGTTGCGAATATAAAATACACCACAGAGCCGGATCCCTTAGATTTTTGAGCGAGTATTCAAGTCACCTTAAAATGGAAGATCTTGAATTTGAAAATAAGTTTTGGGATCCGCTCTACCTTTTAAATTCATTTTGAAGACTCGAAAACATTTTTAAGAATGTTTGGAGTAATACTGATTTATTAAAATAAATCAGTCCCGATATGAAAGAAATATCTGAATATTATTATTTAAATAATATTCCCATAAGAATAATTGAGGTAGAAGTTGGAAAACTTATACTTGAAAGAATAGCAAATAATCAAAGATATACTTATACGAAAGTAATATCTTTATTTGAATAATCAAAAATAAGTTTGATTATCGACACCTTATTCTTTAATACAATAAAGAATATTATTAAGTAATAAGCGGAGTCATAATACCTCGAATGAATACTATAAATAATATTCATAAAATAAAGGAGTCATACATCCTCAAATGAATATCCAAGTAATATTCAATAATAATATAAACTGAGTCATAAGCCCTCGAATGAATATTCAAATAATATTCAAATAATAAAATAAACTGAGTCATAAGCCCTCGTATGAATACTCAAATTAATATTCAATTAAGTAAAATAAAGGTATCGAATAAACCTTATTCGATCAATAGTTTTAAAAACTATATCCATATATATATAAATAAATAAATATATATATATATATAATATACTCGGGAACATCGACTCCCGGTTTAGAAATATGTTCACCTTTTATCCCCTATACTAAGGGTATACGCAACTACTTGCTTATTTCTAGCATAGGTATTATGCAACTATAAGCATTGAAATCAACAGATAGATAACCAGATTATGAAACAGACATGCATATATACCATATCTGCATGCTCCAATATATCGCAAAATTTGCTAATAACAATCATGCACTATCACAAGATAATGCATATACATATATTTACATCACAACAATAGTATATCGGGTAGAAAACTTGCCTGAGCGACTGGGGGTTACGAATGGCTCAGGACGAGTCTGGTAACCTATAAACAATAAGTAAGTTGGAATTAAACCAAAGTCACTTGTAAATCTATACTTTAACTAACTTAGACTCCAACGCTTGTTTTGCGCTTACTGATTCTCTTAAGTCACTCGAGTACCCTCGGCTCCACCATTTTTAATAATTTAACCATTACGAGTTTTAAGGCGATTCCTTCGCGAGTGTCTTACCAACTGCCTAACACTCTTACCATAATTGTTTCATACATTAATTAACCCTTTTTGGTCTTTAACCTATGTTTCAAAGTAAGGCGAGGGGAAAAGTTTCGTTCGCGAAACGCCGTTACTTGAAACGGTCGTTTCTCCTAAACGTGCATCGGAATCGAACGAACTATATATCAAAACGAAGCTCGTAACACGAGCTATCTAGATATGGCAATGGTCATAATCTAGCAGGGGGTTCTCGGGTCCTAATGTTATGCACAAAAACAGTCTAAAGAAAACCGGACGTTACGACGGCTATGTTTACGTGATTTCCCAAATTTAAACCATTCAAAACCAACCACAATTCAACCCCAAATCAATCATACAACCAACATCCCTCCAAACCACATCATAACAGCCCCAACAAATCCACATTAACCATTTATACTTATTCCCCACATGAACTAAAAGCTTTACTTAGGTTCTTTAACTAATTATCAAGATTTACAACTCCAACAATACCACAAAACCAACTAATCTCTACAACTCAACCAAACTTCAAACAATCAAGCATCATGCTTCACATATAATATATCAAATATATTCATTCCTAATTACTCAAAACTAAAGCTAGGGTTTGTAGTTTATACCTTCCTTGGAGAGTGGAGAATCAAGAGAATGGCTTGGAATCACCCTTAAAGTCCTTATCCAAGCTTAATCTAAACAAAACTTCAAGAACACAAATTTTAGTTCTTGAAAAACACTATTCACCATCTTCTTCCATGATTTATAGAAAAAGATTGGCTTGGAATTAGAAGCTTAAACTTATAGGAAGTATGTAACTATCCATGGGGAAGCTTAGATAATTACCTTGCTAAATAGTAAGTGGTGGAGCTTGGATCTTCAATTTTTAAGAAAAGAAGCCGAGAGCATGAAGAAGAAAGAGAGATTTTTTTGTGTTTTGATGAAAATGATTTGCTTGGCTTGGTTGATTTGGTTTTGTTTTTGTTTTAGTTAATTACCTAATTAACCTTGGACTTTGTGTGGTTCTCATTCAACCACACCTCTTTCCTTCCCATATCATGCTTGTGTCATCCTCATGATGTCATCCTCCCCTCCTTGTCCTCTTCTCATTGGTTGGGTGACATCATCCTCTCTAATCCCTTTGATTAACTTCCTAATTGTTTGCCTAATGACCGCTGATCTGTTATACGGTTCGCTTAACTTTCATTTTCGTTTATCGTTTGAGGGATCATACCCGGGATCTTATTACTTAGGTTCCCTTAACCTTTCTCAATACATTATATTCCTTTTTATGATCCTCTATTATAATCCTTTAATTTAAATCCTTTTTATCCTGTTACCTTATACTCAATTCTTTCCGTATCTATTGGATTTCCGGGAAAAATCAAAGTGTTCGGAATTGGATTCTGACGATCTTTGCATACACTTATATACCATATAGAGTACTAATAAAATCTCAGAATATCCATATCAGAACCCCTACATAGTGTGGCATGAAAAATTTTCTCATTCAGCAAAAACACTATTCATAAGGGTTTCAAAAATTTCCAAAAATTTGGGGTTATTACAATTAATCTGGAAATAAGTTATTACCAGAAACCTGCAAATCAACATATCGTGAGATGCAAGTTAGCAGATCAAATCTTTAAGATGAAAGTTAATTGAAAAATGAAACATATCCTCCTAAGATGTTAGGTTTGATATCTAGTTAAATTATTAGGAAATGTAACAAAGAAACAATTCTTAAAGTAATAAAATTTCACCTGTAAATTATTTCTTTCCTTTCGTTTCTTTTTGAAAAACTCTAGTACACATAAAACTACAAATAGTCAAACGAAGATTAAATTTTATTATAAGATGACTTTTTTCAGAGTTAACACAGTCACCCACCCAACAAGGTTCGAAAACTCAACTTTCTATAAAAACGGCTTCCTGATCGGAGGAGGGAAAGTAAAGTAAGGTGCTACTGCCCGTTCTTTTTGCATTCTTTCATATTGTTGGTGAGGGTAAACCTAATGAAACAGAGATCCAAGATAAATAGAGCAACTTTCCATAACAACAATACGCCATGCATATAGTGACAACTAACAAAGCCTTTGCTCGCTAGCTATAGATTTTACATCTCGCCTAGCCAATAGGAAGACTGAAACACAGTGTTTTAGGCTTGCTTTTGGGTTTTTGTAAGTAAATTAGAAGTTGAAATATTTTATAAAATAAACTTATAAGTTCTATCCGGAACTGGACCTAATCAATTGTTATGCCCTATATGCGTGTCAAGAAAATATGCTTCAAATTATAAAATAATAATAATAAAATAAGAACTTTGTAAGGGCTAATGGCTAATTTATTATTATTTATAAAGTATAAGTACTGAAGTCTGAGATGCTCTTGGGTACAGTAGACCATGCTACATATAAGTATATAACATAACGAAGGGGTAAATGATGTGAACAAATCTGACTAGCAACATCAATGTGATCAAATAATCCACATACTTTCATGCCTCAGTCACGAAATTCGTCCATAAATGCCTTATGAAATTCTGCTAACCGATTAACCACAGCTGGAATTTTGTCCTCTGGGGGCAATATTGTGCATCTAATACTAAATAAATGGTATACACATGTCAATGTCAATGCTGGTAAAAATTAGTCCGAACATAAACACAGAATAAAAAAAGTAGTAATAGAAGAGAGAAAACCTCTGAGAAGTAGCAGAAATAGGGATAGGTGACTTGGCATCCTTGGACTTGATTGCTTTACAAATACATCAGATTATCAATCACATAATTACATATAAAAAGGTTGTAAACACGCATAATTTGAGGGAAAAGCTCACTTATCAGGATTAATATAAAACGAATGAATCGGAGTTCAACAAATCGAAGAGTCAGAATCAAAGCATAATTGAAAAAATTGGATTCCAAGATCTGTCAACAAAGATGAAACAAATGAAAGTTAGTACACACATAAACTAAAATTCAATAGTTTTGCATTCCAAGTTACATTTAAGTATAATTATAAAAAAATACCTAAGTGTACATGACATACTTACGAAACATTTATCAGGGGACTTTTGTCAAATACATAACATCCACTAAACAAAAGCCCAACTAAAATCCAATAAATAATGAAAAGTTAAAAAGGGTATGATAAGATTGAAAATATCATCATCAAATAGCTACATAAATCAAAAGGCAAAGTTCAATCTCAATCGACCCATAAATTCGAGTGAGTGTAATAATGAAAATACATACACATGATATACATAAACGCAAGTAATAGAAATAACAAGAAACAAAGAAAGGAAAATAGAACATTACTTGAGCTTAACAAATCTCAAAGCGCGAAGAGATGATGGGAGTTTTTGATTTTCATAGAAAATGGGACACTGAGCTATAGTTATTTCACACATATATTAATATATAGTTATTGAGAAGATCTGGGCTTAGCAAAAATTGGAACAATTACAAGCTTGATTTGGGATGGGTTCAAGAAATTAGGGTTTGTAATAGTTTTAGAGACGCGAGGTGAGTGAGAGATGGGGAGAGAGAGAGAGAGAGAGAAAGAGATGGAGATGAAGAGAATGAAAAATAAGAGAGTAGAGGGAGAGAGAGTAGTCGATGAAAAAGGTAGAGGGAAAAGGGGAATTTGTTTGCCTAAGGAAGGGGGAAAAAAAATTTTTGGTTAAGGGGGGAATTTTTTTGGTCTATTAACGGGGGAAAGAAAGAAGCGGGCGTTTTTTAATTTTTTTTTAAAAAACGATTATAGACATCGGTTGGTTAAGATACTAATGTCTTACAACACCTTTAACATCGGTTTTGAAGTAACCGATGTTAAAATAGCTTTTAACATCAGTGACATTTCTAACCGATGTCTAAGGGGTGATGTCGTAGGCAATATTTCTAGTAGTGATTAACTTGTATATTTTACATAACTTACAAGTTGGGGGAGATTGTTAGATATATTTGAGATGTCATGTCTAATATAATTTGTGTTTAGTTTTCAGAACTTAACAACGGGAATATCAGGATTTACTGAAATCAGAACTTATTGATGTCATAACTTAATATCAGAACTTAAGGTGTCAGAAGATACATATCAGTACTTAAGTGCGGGAAGACTTTCAGATAAGGAATGCGGCTGATTTAAAGGAGAAGATCTGGACTAAGATGAAAGAAGATATGTATGAAGAGTTAGAGGACTAGAAGACTTGTAGAAGATATCTGATTGATATAATTTAGGAGACAGAATTATATTCCATATCAATTAGAATATATTTTGTAACTGTGTACTATATAAACACAGCTTAGGGTTTACACTATATGTGTTATCATTATCGGGAAACATTATTCATTGTAACCTAGCAGCTCTTAGTGATATTTGTTCATCACTGAGAGAGAACAACAGTTTATATTGTATCAGAGTTTATTGAATATACTTGATCTTTGTTACATACTTGTGTTCAAATCGATTTGATTGTATAAACATTGTATTCAACCCCCTTATACAGTGTTGTGTGACCTAACAAGCATAAATTGTATTGATTCTTTTTGCACAACTTGTACAATATGTCTTTCATATCTAACATAAAAATATCGAGTTGTCCTAACTATATTGTTAATTGAAATAACTCCTAATTGATCTAGATGATCCATTACATGAAACCTAAATCTAGATCTAAATCCCTCAACCGAAGGTGTCAAAGTCGTTCAGAAGGTGAAATTGATCCAGCATTTGTGGATTCTTAGAGCTCTTCGCTGACTATTGTTAAAACAAATCTGGATTTCTATAATATCCAAATTCATGTTAAATTGTCTTTGTAGATGCCTTACTACCCTGAAATATAGAGGGTTTGCAACATCCCAAATAAATATCCCTGTAATGCACTGAGAGACAGTCAATTCTTCCAGGGTTCTTTCATCCATTTTTTCAATGTGCCCTGCAATGTATCACAACTTTTATACACCAACTGACTATAGATCCTAAACATATCATTCACATATTTCAGAATGGTCTCGTGTGTGCATAAATAACTTATGACAAACAGTTGTTTAAGTTACATTATATGTGGCTTAAACTTTAGCAATATTATATGTAACTTAACATTCTAATATGCAACCTTATGATCAACTTAATCCATTTTAACAATAATCCTTCTAAAATCCTCCTAAAATATTTCTAAATCCTGATTGCAACTTCAATGAATGCCCCTGCGGGGTCACTTAACCAAAAGCAATTAAATCCTAAATCAGTAGCCTCAACACTAGAAATATTCACTAAAATGCAACTTCCTCTGCAACTTACAAACCTCATATGCAACATCACATGATATATAAACAGATCTGTTATTTAATATACTACCCATTCTACAATTCCAAATCAACAAAACCTAAAAAGCAAAATTAGAAATTAAGGTATACACATGCAACTTCATTTAAACCTAACAAGCTATAAAGCAACATATTATCCGAAATTAAGGTATTTTGGGTTTTAAAAAACAAAAATCGAACAAATCAGAGGTATTTAGGGATTCATAACACTTCACCTGATTAACCAGCAAAACAGAGCAGGAGTGAGAACAAGAGAGCTTCGCTAGAGAGAGCTTCGCTAGAGAGAGAGATTCGCTGATGAGTTTCGCTAATGAGAGCTTCGCTGATGAGAGGTTTGGTTGCAAGTAATGAAATAGTGAGTCTGAGCACCTCAACTCCCAACCACTACTCTAAACTCCAGTACTCTAACTCCACTACCGTATTTTTAAAAAACGAAACCTAGTGGACCGTATGTACAGTAATAAAAACTTGTGCGTGTAAGAAAAGTAATAATGATAAAAAGCACATTAATTGTGATAGTAAAAATAGAAATAAGAATAAAAAATTAGTATATAGAACAAATTCGCATGTTTATACGTGGCATGGCATGATGATTAGTTGATGGATTTATCGCAACAGCGGACAAAACAAGCACACTCACGGAACGCCAAGGGAAAACTGTGAATTGTACACTCCAACTTGATCACTTTTGCATTCAATTGAGGCTCGTCTCCATCCTAAATATATTCGTATCAACACTTGGAATATGCCTTCCTTAAACCAGGATGGTATTTTTAATTTAACTTATATAAAATTATTTGAAAACTTAATGTCCAAGTACGTGAATATCAAATTATATGACACGAATAACACTACATAAATATTTTTTTCTTAAAAACAATTAATATTTATATAATTATACATTATTATTAATGTCGTTTTTTTAAGAATAATAATGTCGTATTTATAAATTAATCTAAATTTTAACATTTTAATTAATTAATATTTATATTTATATTTTCAATTTAATTTTAATAAAAAGTCAAAAACGGGAGATCAAGTTAACAGAAGTATCCACGAACACGATCAACTCTGGTACATATTCAACTGTCTTGTTCACAAAAATAATAATATTACTAGATGGATATTAAATGGGGTTGTGCAAGATTTCTTCTTCTTCCTGCATGTTTGATGATGATGATTGTTATAGCCAAAATTTGGTATTGGATCATCTCGGGTCAAATACGGGTTAATTGGAATTGAATTGGGGCAAGAAGATGAATAATTAGGTTTTGGTACACATTGTATGAAGCGAAGACGCGCCCTGTATATGTAGGATGCGTCCATGATTGTGTAGGTTGTACTTTAGGTTGACATGTTAAGAGATGGGGAGGAAGATATTGAAAGGAGGAGGACGCGCCCAAGGCGCAGGACGCGCCCTAATAAGTAAAAATAATGGGATGAGCTGTACAGGTAATAAGGTTGCCATGCAAGGAGAATATGTGTATTTTACAAGGGGAGGACGCGTCCTGCCTCCAGGAGATGCACACTTTGGGATGGTTGAGCTTGTTCTCATTCAAGACAAAGCAAATAGAGACACTTAGAAGATATAGCAATATGTGGAGTTCGTAGGGTCAGGACGCGCCCAATCGTTCAGGACGCGTCCTATGTATGAAGAATGCATGATCAAGAGTAAGCTTAAAGCAAGGCAAGCGTGGAAGGAGAAATGGAGGATTATTTTCACTAACGTATTTGTTGCAGGTACTCTTTGAAGAATTCCCTTCTTGAGACGGTCAATGAGGGGGATGTCCGTGAAAAGCTTGAAGGCCTCCAGGGGTATGCCTGATGATTGAAGGCCTCCTCCTGTATTCAACGGGTGTCCTCGTTGGGGATGCGGGGTTAACTTTGGTGTGTGCTTTGGGAACTCTGTTCTTTTATTCAACGGGTGTCCTCGTTGGAGAACTTTGGAGTCATCCTGCACTTTGCACCCAAGAGCTTGGGATCACCTGTCCTGCTATCTGGTGGGTTATCCTCATTCGGGGGA
Source organism: Apium graveolens (assembly GCF_009905375.1). Taxonomy (NCBI): domain Eukaryota; kingdom Viridiplantae; phylum Streptophyta; class Magnoliopsida; order Apiales; family Apiaceae; genus Apium; species Apium graveolens. The sequence goes on from NC_133648.1 coordinate 277,959,186, forward strand.
CAGGGACGCGTCTGGCATTTGGGGTGAACCGTGGCTATACCTGGGTTCGTAATTCAAGGGAGATAGCTATAGCGGAATGTTATCCTTACGCTGGGAGATGCATTATCCGTGAAGTCATGCGATTATAAACGAGCCTTGGGCCTTCACGGTTGGGCCTCATAGTTGGACATTCCTAAAGCTAGCGGAAGATGGATTCTGGACCGGGCCTGGGAATAAGAAGTCTAAGCCCATTAGATTTCTTGTTACCCAAGAACTACGTGGGCTTGATTCCCTATAAATAGGGATACGTAGGCAAATTGTAAGGGGTCGGAAGTGAGAGCCATAAGGAGCCACCACCAACCCTAAGTAATCTCAGCCCCCAATTCATCATAACCACCACACTCCGCTCACTTTTCAAGCAAAGAACCACCATCGTAGATCTTGATTCCGGCGACGAACCTCAAACTTTGTTGATACCAAATTCCTCCGTCAACAAATTGGCACTAGAAGGAGGGCTGCTGATCAATATCCTAATCTCATGAGGAAGAGATGTCTCATCACAATGAAGGTTCTTTACGCAAGAATTGAAGGAAAGCCACGGAGGAGTTTGCAAACAATGGTCACGAAGGAGATCCGTGAATAACTATTTTCGGCTAGGGGGTCGAAGGAGATTTGAATGTAGTATCTGAGACTACGACGGAGATTCATGGATGATGATTTCCAGCCATGGGGGTTGAAGTTTTCAGCCATGGCCACGAAGGAGAAGTTGGATGCGAAATTCGGATTTGATGGGTTAAGAGATTTACTTACACTGTTTGGGACTTATCTTGAGTTCCGTAAGTCAGATTTGGGCGATCTTACAGCCTATGTGAAGCTTATTGAATTCTCTTTAATTCAGAGATGATATGGCTACGAGAATCCAAGTTGAGAAGCCCGGAAATAGAGGAAAACAGCAGCTGCGAATTTTTACCAAAAAATCCTATTTGGTTTAGAAGATTGCAAGAAACCCATTCCATTAAAGACTGGGAGAAACCTATTTGGTATAGAAGATTGAAGAATCCTATTCTAATTAGAAGATTGAAGAATTCTATTCGATCTGGAAGATGGGAGAATCCTGTTCTAATTAGAAGATTGGAGAATCTTATTCTAATTAGAAGATTGGAGAATCCTATTCCATTTAGAAGATTGGAGAATCCTATTCCAATAAGAAGACTGAACAATCCTATTTGATTTAGAAGATTTAAGAACACTATTCAGATCAGAAGACTTAATCAGGCGCAAATCTGAGGACGATCGGGAGGAGAAAACTCCGAGAAGAAGGCATTACTATCATGAGCTAGTCATCGCCTTTAAGATGATCCCTTAAGGAAACACTCAACTAGTTTCATTGTATTTTCCGTTACTCATTTCTGGGACTTGTGCAGGAAGAGGATTGGGAAGTAGACTTGGCATGGAGAAAATCCCCACAAACTCTTAGGACGCGCCTTGATTAAGAAATTTGGGGCCCAGATGACTTCCAGCAAATTCCAGGAGAATTCACCGACTGGACACGTCCGTCCCTCTAGGACGCGTCCTCCAGGTAACATTCCAAGTTCCATATTAATTGTGTTTATTGCTGGTAGGAAATCTTATCAGGAAAAAATCTCATGAGTTACCAAGCGCTGCATCACAATATATTAAGGCGCGCCCTCTGCATGTGAAACATTCGGTGGAGAATTGCCCTCCCAGGGCGCGCCCCCACAAGAGAAAGCCTATGAAAGTTTTCAATAAATATGCCTTGACGATCATATGAGTTATAGTCACTGCTTCAAGAATGGCTCGGCTGGAACCACTTCCTCGTCTTTTAAGACGCTCCATTTCCTTAAGGCGCGCCCTCAAAATAATATTAATGGTGATGTGAACTTTATTGACCACAAGGAGAATCTTAATATTGGAACTTCAAGAGAAAAGAATCTATCAGAGTAGAGGTACCATGAATCCTAGGACGTGCCCCTTGATTGTCAAGGTGAGGCCCCAAGACATGAATGAACTCCTCCATCTAAGGATGTAATGTTATATCCTCAACAGTTATAAGTAAACTCTTCAAGGCTATCTCTCTCAAGGCGCGCCTTCATTGAAATACCCATATGATCTTCCTCGATATTATATACATGATTTATAAAGAAGCAAATGAAGTACAATGATCTTCCTAGTATGCCGAGAGTTTAGTTTCAGAGAACGCGCCCTCACATCCTCAATAATCTGAGTGAGTTTTTAGGACGTGCCCTGAGCATATCTGGCTCATATATTAAGGATTCTTCTTTCGATATGATTACCAAGGTCATCTGGTTATCTTTAGCAAAAAGGGAATGTGGGAGTTGCATTAGTTCAGATGAGGAAGATGAGGCTACAAAGTACTTTTGACAAGGTGCACGCTCGGGGGGTAGGTTACCTCTCATTAGTTATGTGGTGTTACATATTGCCACATGAGTAAGGTACATGGCTTTTCCTAAAAATAAGAGAGATGCTTAAGGTCAGAAAAATACTCATGTTTAAGGAAACGCTCAACTTCAAGAAAATATCTCTGAGAATGAGATGCCCTTTATCAGATGCCACTTCGTGAGATGCCTCGTTGGGAGATGTTTCAACAAGAGATAGTTTATGCATCGCTTGAGCTTTGTTGAAGATAAAAGCCTTCTAAAAATATTGATCTTTGATTTAGTTTTGTTACATGAAGATTCTGTAGAAGACCCTTGTCGAGGTAGATGCTCCTCTTACAGAGTACGCGCCCTCCAAGGATGATTTATCTTGCCGAGGTGGATGCATCTCTTACTGAGGACGCGCCCTCCAAGGATGATTTCCCTTATCGAGGTGGATGCATCTTTGACAGAGGACGCACCCTCCAAGGATGGTTTCCCTTGTCGAGGTGGATGCGTCTCTGACAGAGGACGCGCCCTCCAAGGATGAATACCCTTGTCGAGATAAGACGCTCATCTTAGAGAGGACGCGCCCTCCAAGGATGTTAGCTTGTCGAGGTAGACGCGCCTCTTACAGAGGTAGCTCCCTCAAAGAATGATTTCCCTTGTCGAGGTGGATGCGTCTCTGACAGAATACGCGCCCTCCAAGGATGAATACCCTTATCGAGGTGGATGCGTCTCTGACAGAGGACGCGCCCTCCAAGGATGATTTCCCTTGTCGAGATGGATGTGTCTCTGACAGAGGACGCGCCCTCCAAAGGTGATTTCCCTTGTCGAGGTGGGTGCGTCTCTAACAGAGGACGCGCCCTCCAAGGATGTTACCTTGTCGAGATAAGCCGCTCCTCTTAGAGAGGACGTGCCCTCCAAGGATGTTAGCTTGTCGAGGTAGACGTTCCTCTTAGAGAAGACGCGCCTTCCAAGGATGATTCCCCTTATGGAGGTGGACGCTCCTGTCATAGAGGACGCGCCCTCCAAGAATGATACCCTTGTCGACGTGGACGCTCCTCTCATTAAGGATGCGTCCTCTAAGAATGTTAAATTTTTCGAGCAAGATGCTCCCCTTGTCGACGTGGACGCTCCTCTCATTGAGGATGCGTCTTCTAAGAATGTTAATTTTTTCGAGCAAGACGCTCCTCGTAAAGAGGACGCGCCCTCTAATGATGTTAATTATCGAGGAAGACGTCGCCACTTTAAAGGGCGCGCCCTCTAAAAATAGATGATTGAAGAAGATCGTAAAGGTTTTGACTTTGATTTGAATAAATGAATCACACTATTTATGGAAAAGATGAGATCATCGGTTTGGAGTCATGATTTGGAAAGAAGCAAAAAATCAAATATAGAATGGTATTGTGTCATCGGTGGAAGGATCACTATCACCAACAAGGCACGTCCTCCTTGCGTCAAAGATTATTTATTACTTGAAGATCAGAGAGCTAGTCTTTTATTCTAGTTGTGCCTTCCCTTATAGAGAGCCTTCCTATGATGACCTTTTCAGTTTAAGGCGCGTCCATAGGAGACCAATATTGGGATGAAAAAGCTAGAGAAAACTCTCAAATCTTTGTTAATGGATTATGCTTTTTCAAGGTATGCGACGTGCACACTTTATAATATCTCTTGTTTCTTACGCCGAGTTAGCTCATGTAAGCTTAGAGCTGTGGTGCATAAGTGGTAAGCCTCTCTGGAAAAATCAAGGTTAAAGTTGTCAAGAAGAGAAGGAGTATTTATAGGTAAAGGCGGAAAGATATGTGAATGACACTTGTGAACGCGGCAAAGAGTGAGGGCACACCGTCATGGTCAACAAGGAGGATAGGATTCCGAAGACACGGCCTTAATTGAGAATGTGCCCTCATAGAGGAAGATGCAGAAGACGCATACTCATACGAGTGGAGGATGACACAAATTTTTGCTTGGATGTAGATATTAGAATTCCAATTTTGTTTCCAACTTCATATGGAATTCGGGGGGTAGTTGTTATAGCCAAAATTTGGTATTGGATCATCTCGGGTCAAATACGGGTCAATTGGAATCGAATTGGGGCAAGAAGATGAATAATTAGGTTTTGGTCTGCATTGTATGAAGCGAAGATGCGCCCTGTATATGTAGGATGCGTCCATGATTGTGTAGGCTGTACTTTGGGTTGTCATGTTAAGAGATGGGGAGGAAGATATTGAAAGGAGGATGACGTGCCCAAGGCGCAGGACGCGCCCTGATAAGTAAAAATAATGGGATGAGTTGTACAGGTAAAAAGGTTGTCATGCAAGGAGAATATGTGTATTTTACAAGGGGAGGACGCGTCTTGCCTCCTGGAGATGCACATTTTGGGATGGTTGAGCTTGTTCTCATTCAAGACAAAGCAAATAGAGATACTTGGAAGATATAGCAATATGTGGAGTTCGTAGGGTTAGGACGCGCCCAATCGTTCAGGACGCGTCCTATGTGTGAAGAATGCATGATCAAGAGTAAGTTTAAAGCAAGGCAAGTGTGGAAGGAGCAATGGAGGATTATTATCACTAACGTATTTGTTGCAGGTAGCTCTTTGAAGAATTCCCTTCTTGAGACGGTCAAGGAGGGGGATGTCCGTGAAAAGCTTGAAGGCCTCCAGGGGTATGCCTGATGATTGAAGGTCTCCTCTTGTATTCAACGGGTGTCCTCGTTGGGGATGCGGGGTTAACTTTGGTGTGTGCTTTGGGAACTCTGTTCTTGTATTCAACGGGTGTCCTCGTTGGAGAACTTTGGAGTCATCCTGCACTTTGCACCCAAGAGCTTGGGATCACCTGTCATGCTATCTTGTGGGTTATCCTCATTCGGGGGACAGGGACGCGTCTGGTATTTGGGTGAACCGTGGTTATACTTGCGTTCGTAATTCAAGGGAGATAGCTGTAGCGGAATGTTATCCTTGCTCAGGGAGATGCATTATCCGTGAAGTTCTGCGATTACAAACGAGCCTTGGGCCTTCGCGGTTGGACATTATAGTTGGACATTACTAAAGCTAGCGGAAGATGGATTCTGGACCGGGTCTAGGAATAAGAAGTCTAAACCCATTAGATTTCTTGTTCACCAAGAACTACGTGGGCTTGATTCCCTATAAATAGGGAGACGTAGACAAATTGTAAAGGGTCGGAAGCGAGAGCCATAAGGAGCCACCACCAATCCTAAGCAATCTCAGCCCCCAATTTATCACCACCACCACACTCCGCTCACTTTTCAGGCGAAGAACCACCATCGTAGATCTTGATTCCGGCGACGAACCTCAAACTTTGTTGATACCAAATTCCTCCGTCAATAATGATGAATGGTTTAGAGTTGTGTTATGGTGGAATAACAAGTAGTTATGTGAGATAAAAATTTGAGTCTTGACATGCCATTACAGTGATGTTTTCACTGTTCCTGCTGGTTATAATGCCCCCCAACAGGTTCCCTTTTTTCCCTTTTAGCAATTTCTATGTATTTCTCCCTTGTTTTTGTTACCTGCAACTCATCATTGAGCAACCTTTTACTTTCTTATGTGCTTTTGATCATGATATGGATTTATATTACAAGTTTCATTTCAGTTGGTGCTCCTACTGCTTAATTTTGGGACTAGCTTTAGAAATTAGAACTGATGACTTAAGTGCACGGCCAAATTTATATGAAACTTGGTTTTGTTCGAGAAAATGGAAGAAATGGCATACGACTACTATTTTAGCAACTGGAAAACCAATTCTGACTTGTATCTATATTTTAGCAACCGAAAACGAGAACTATTTTGATGTCAAAAAATTATTGGATGGGACATTCAGAAGTGGAAAGTGTTAATATTGTTTATTGTCCCTTTAGAATAAAATTTTTTGTTGGGTGCTATATTATAGAAATGACGTCATTTTTAACACGATCATTGGACTTCCTAGTTATTGTTTAACAATAAAAAATGATTTTTGGTGCCAAAATATAGTAATAGTTGTACTTGTAGCTATTGTACCATTAGACTTGCCAAAAAACTATATTGGAGTTGGTTAAAAAAATTGTTGATTAACGCACAATGTGTCAAGTATAATTTTGTAGGGAAAGGATACAAAGGCTAATGTATCAAAGTCATCTAAAATTTGGAAATTTTGATTGAAAACACCTTTAAATACTTATTTTTGGTTTCGATGGTTCTTTCAGATGGCGGGATAAGGCTCTTAACCAAATGTATAAGTGTTTCTGTAATTTTTTATTTGCTGTTGTGGTAAGTTGAATGCGTTGGGTGTCTGCTTAATTTTTGATATGAGGTAGTATTGATGTTAAAAGGTTCATATCACCCAAGGTGATCATGAGGGGAAGGGTGTGATTATCTCTTGGATCACTCCCAATGAAGTTGGTTCAAGTATGCTTCTTTATTGGGCTGATGATAGCAAGGTGAAGAAAAGTGCCAATAGCACTGTTGTTACCTACAAGTACTACGATTATAGTTCGGGTTATATTCATCTTATATGTATGTGAATTTTGCTTGTGGTTCAACTAAATTTGCATTTCCTAAAGATTGCAATAACATGAATTTTTTTTTTACTTCTGCAGTATGATACTAAATACATTTATGAAATTGGCCATGGAAGTTATGCACGTCGGTTTTGGTTTTTAACCCCACCTAAAGTTGGCCCTGACGTTCCTTATACTTTGGCCTTATAGGTAAGCCTCAAGTATCTTTCTGTTCGCACTGCTAATTCTTCTCATTAGGTAACAAGCTTATTTGGTGTGTGATCTCGAAAAATGCTTCATAAGGCATCAATCACAATTCACATGGTTTTGTTGGTGAACTTACACTAGTGGAACTTGTTTTAACAGGGGATCTTGGTCAAACTTTCGACTCTAATAAGACACTTGCTCACTATGAGTTGAACCCAGCGAAAGGACAGACAATGTTGTTTGTTGGGGACCTTTCTTATGCTGATTGTTATCCAAATCATGATAACAACATGTGGGATACTTGGGGAAGGTTTATAGAGAGAAATGCAGCTTATCAACCTTGGATTTGGACAGCCGGGAATCATGAAATTGATTTTGTTCCTGAAATTGTATGTGTCTCAAATGTAACCTCTCTTGTTAAAATTTATATTGATATATTATGAACATGTAGTATTCTTAATGATTGGATACATGTCTTAAGGTTCACCATTTTTTTGCTAATTCTTGAGGTTCACCATTGAGCTGGGTCAAGGCAATATTTTCTTTCAAAACCACGTTTGAGCTGCTTTTGAATACCACTACGACATTGATATGACTAATTATACTAATTGCTTTTAAATTTGCTGGTTTGAACGTTTATCTCAGGGTGAATATGAACCTTTCAAGCCTTACAAAAATCGTTACTTTGTGCCCTACAGAGCAGCAAATAGTACATCTCCTCTCTGGTACTCGATCAAGAGAGCTTCAGCGTACATCATCGTCATGTCTTCCTATTCTGCCTATGGTGAGATTTTATATCTGAACAGGATTCAGTAGCTTCACCATCAGCTATAAATAGATCACACAAATATGCTAATTTAAAAGCAACAATTGTGGTTTGTGAAAAACCTGGTAAGCATAGGAAGAAAATTTAAACAAAGTCATCGTACCTATCCCATTGTTGTGAGAACCATTTTGCTTATCACACGTAGATTTACAAGTGACCCAGAGTTTCAAACTCAGACTGAAAAGTGAGAGTGCCATTTTATGATTCATCCAACTCTGAAAAAGAGTGTTGCATTGTTTTTCTTCTGTACTGCACTCACAGATGATTATTTTCTTAATATTTGATTTCCAAATATTTTGTATGTAAACCATTAGTGATATGCCTGTATGAACTAACATGAACTAAGCTCTAAATATGTAGGAAAATACACTCCTCAGTACAAGTGGCTAACAAATGAGCTACCAAAAGTAAACAGGAGTGAGACACCATGGCTGATTGTACTTATGCATTCTCCAATGTACAACAGCTACGCACATCACTACATGGAAGGAGAAACCATGAGAGTAATGTATGAATCATGGTTTGTGGAGTACAAAGTTGATGTTGTTTTCTCAGGTCATGTACATGCCTACGAAAGATCCGTAAGTATACGCCCAATCTTGAATTGGTAGCAGATTACTACATTAGTAGTTCCATAGATAGCTTCTTTATGCTTCTGGTTCTTCAAATTTATGAACTGAATATAGTAGTGATTAGCATTAGTAATGTAATAGTTGTTCTACTAGCAGGTGATACTTTTTTGCTACTTTTAGCCGAACCTGTTTTTACTGATACCTAGGTAATGTATATGCATTTACCACAGGAACAAATATCCAATTTTCGCTACAATGTTGTCAACGGGAAATGCACTCCCATGAGTGACCAGTCTGCTCCTGTTTACATTACCATCGGAGATGGAGGAAATCAAGAAGGATTAGTGACAGAGTACGTCTTTCATATATGAAATTTAACTTTAGTTAAAACACACCAGTATCTTTTTACTCTTGCTATATCAAGTTTAGCAAAATTTAATAATTTTATATGCACAAAATGTGTGTGAGTACAGAATGACAGAACCACGGCCAAGTTATTCAGCTTATCGTGAAGCAAGGTTTGGTCACGGAACTTTTGAGATAAAGAACAAAACACATGCATATTTCACTTGGCATCGTAACCAAGATGATCATGCTATTGAAGCAGACTCCTTATGGTTTCATAATAGATACTGGAAATCATCAGAACAGCAAGTCGTTGCTTCATCTCGTTAAGGATTCATCTCCTTTTCATGCTTGGGTATCCTTTTCATGTTCGGGTATCAGGCTACCAGCTACAGGTGATGGGCCACAAGTAATCAGACCCAGATAAAAGAACAGAGGCCCAAAAGAGATAACACCCCGGGCCTAAGCCGAGGTGGTCCCCGGTGCCATGTGGCACAGGACAAAAGAGTCAACTGTCTCATGTTACTCAAAATGGAACAATTGCATCCCAGCCGTTCACGGGTAATCATCCCAAGACAACTCTGATGGAGAAAGAACACCTGATCACACAGCCCATCTGGACCGTCCAACTGATCACCAACCAAGAATGATCAAAGACCAAGATGAAGAGGTACAAACCCCAAAAACCCTAAATCTTGGGACCTATAAAAGGCCCCAAAAAGAGGGTTTTAGGGGTTGAAAAACATTTGACTGCTACACACCTATACACACACCCTCACATATTTTTTGAATAGCTCCTTCTTCTTCTTAAAGAAAGCCCTTTTCTCATTCTTACACCGGAGTGGCCGCGGAATACAACCCCCCTCCGGTTCTGTTTTGCAGAGACCCCTACTTAGCAGGTTAACCACACTCCAACCGCTACAGAAGTCGGGTCCCAGCGCATATGAGAAAGGAGAAGACCTGGGAAGAAACCGAGTTATCATTGGCGCTAGGAGGGGGAACCTCCGGTGATGTGGTGTCATCTCCAGCTACATTACACAACTACAAAACCAAAGATACCTTCTCTCTGGTAAGAACAAAAACCCTCACTCTCTTTACAGCTTACTTTTCTTATTTTTTCCTCCAGAACAGTCACACATCCTGGTACCATCACCCATAATCTGTTCTGAAGCTAATGACCCCGCGAAAAAGCAAAACCCCGATCTCCGGAACCATTCAGCCCACCGTTGCCCCGCCCAGGAACGGCGAGATGGAGGATATAGATGAAGAGCCCCCCACAGCTCGTGCTTCGTCTCAGCTTCAGCCCGGAGACCAGAGGTTAACCATAGAGAAAGCAGCCCACAAGTATGCTGAAACATCTACAAACCCTTGGGGAAATATGACCCCGGAGCAGATTCAAGCGGCTATGGACCTGTGGAAAGAAAAGAACAAGGCTCCTGAAACCCGTCCTGGGGACAGGAAGAGCACTCGGAAGAATCCCGGGGCTCAGTCTTGGATCGAATTGGCAAAACTAAGAGGCCGTCAGAGGACGCCCGGGACGAGATCAAGAGAGCCACGCTCCGGGACCGCATCCGAAAGGAGGAAGAGGCCAAGGCCAACATTGAAAAGAGAGTCCAAGAGGAAGAAGCCAAACTAAAGAAGAAGGCACGCCGGATCCATGTCTCTTCAGATTCTGAACCTGAAAAGGAATCTAAGCAGGAGCAAATGGCCCGGGCTCTCCGGGATCTCAAAAGAAAAATGGAAGGAGATGTGGAAGTCGGGGCAGCGGCCACGCCTTTCACCAAACAACTGGAATCCACCCCCAGGGAATCAACACTCAAGCACTTCAACTTCGACTCTTTTGACGGGCTTACCGACCCTAAAGAACATCTCAACTACTTTGAACAGATCTCGAATATATACGACTACAATGACCTCACCAAATGTCGTTTCTTCGCCTCAACACTAAAGGGTGGAGCACAAAAATGGTTCAGTCGAATCTCCTCCCGGAGCATCGACTCTTGGAAGGACTTCCGGGAGGTATTTCTCAAGAGGTTCAGGGCGAACCGTATGAACGAGCTCCAGATGTGCCACTTGGAAACTATACAACAAAGAAGCAGAGAAACCCTTCCGGAGTTCATCAAAAGATTTCAAGAATCAGTCAACCAGCTCTCCAATCTTGAAGAAAAGGAAGCCGTGAATATTTTCCGGCGTAATCTCCACCCAATTTCATGTGAAGGCTACGTGAAGGACCTAATCCATAGGGAACCCCAAAGTCTTGCTTCGGCCTATGCAATGGTGTCCAAGTTTATCAAAGAAAATGACTTCCACACCTCAATGAAGATGAATAGGAGGATCCGGGATGATGATGAGTCCCCGGAACACCGCCGCGCCTACGGAAAAGAAAAGAGACACAGGACAGACAGACAGACCAATTATGTACAGCAATCCAGGGGGACCCCACCCCGGGATGACTACTCTAGACCCCAGAAGAGTGAAAGGAAGCCCAAGCCTAAAAGGGAACCAAAACCGGAGCCCGAATGGACTCCGCTCAACCGGCCCCGGGCCGACATCTTGAGAGAAGTCAAGGGAAAGCCCTTTTATTACCCCCCGAAGCCGCTGTTAGCACCCCGCGGGAATAGGGCCCGGGACAAGCATTGTGAGTACCACAAAGATCATGGCCACACCACGGAGAACTGCTTCTCTTTAAAGATATTCATTGAAGACCAGATCAAAAAGGGCAACATGAACCAGTACCTATAGAGAAGACTTGATGACAGAGATAAACCCTTTGGTGGCGGGAAACATGTGGTCAAAATGATTTTTGGGGGAGCCTCTTCCCCACCCCGGAGTCCAGACGAGGGCAACGATGTCTTGATTATGAAGATGAGCGCATATATTTCTCCAATGCAGATTATGAAGGCCTGGATCCCGAGCACAACCAAGCCCTGGTCGTGACTCTTGACATCGCCGACAATGAGGTACAAAGAATTTTGGTTGATAATGGTTCCTCAGCTAACATTGTTTTCGAGCATACCCTTAACAGGATGAAGTTGGGACACCTTCGCATGGATCCATGCCTCGAAGACCCTCTCTATGGATTAGGGAACAATATGATCCCGATCTGCGGGGTAATATACCTCCCCATGGTCTTTGGTACCGCACCCCGGCAGGTATCTCATATCATGAAGTTCTACGTGATAAGTGTCGTATCCTCTTATAACATGATCCTGGGAAGACCTGCCATCACCAAGCTTCGGGCCATCCCGTCTACAATTCACCTGAAGCTGAAGTTTCCCACCCTGGGAGGCATCGGAGAACTTAGGGGGGACCGGGGCACTTCGGGAAAATGCTATGGACAGGCACTGGTCACGGCCGAAACTGATCCAGAAAACAGAAAGTAGGCAATGGCCTTACCTAAAGGCCAAAGCCGCAAGAAACATCGTGAACATTTCAGCAAAAGGCTAAAGTTGGACGTCAACATGATAGAGGATTCAGGATACAGCGTGACCAATGCCGACGCCTGGATACAGAAATTTGTGGAAGTAAGAGAGAAAACCAAGGTAGAACCTGCTGCCCAGACGGTGGAGATAGAATTGGACCCCAGGAACCCCACCCGGAAGTTGAAAATTGGAAAAGGCCTGGAGACATCCTTCCAAGAAGAGCTCATCTCGCTATTAAGAGAATATGCGGATGTATTCGCATGGGCACCGGAAGATATGCCCGGGATCGATCAGTCTGTGGCAATGGACAGTCTGGATGTAGACCCGAGGAAAAAGCCGATCAAACAGAAAAGGAGAAACTTTGCTCCTGAACGACAGCAAGCAATAGATGAAGAGATAGAGAAGCTGCTCAGGGCCGACATCATCTGCGAGATCAAGTATCCCGACTGGCTCGCCAATGTGGTGCTAGTCAAGAAGCCGAATAGAAAGTGGAGAATGTGTGTCGACTACACGAGCCTCAACGCTGCATGTCCTAAAGATTCCTATCCCCTCCCAAATATTGACCGGCTAATCAACGCAACTTCGGGCCACACCTTGCTCAGCTTCATGGACGCCTTTTCGGGATACAACCAAGTTCGCATGAATCCCGAAGACATCGCCAAAACGGCCTTCATCACTCATAGAGCTGTCTATGCCTTCATCATGATGCCTTTCGGGCTCATCAACGCCGGAGCCACCTACCAGAAAATGATGAACACAATTTTCAAGAGCCAGTTAGGGAGGAACATGGAATCTTATGTAGACGACATGATCTCCAAGTCACTCACCACCCCAGATCACATAAAAGACCTCAAGGAGTGTTTTGACAACCTGAGAAGATACAACATGAAGCTGAATCCGGAAAAATGTGCATTCGGGGTACCTTCAGGCAAATTCCTGGGATTCTTGGTCAGCGAAAGAGGAATAGAAGCAAACCCGAAGAAAATCAACGCCATAATAGAAATGAAGATACCTCAAACACAGAAGGACATCCAGAAGTTCGCAGGATGCCTAGCGGCCCTGCGAAGGTTTATCCCGAAGCTGGCGGAGAGATGTCTCCCATTCTTCGAGTTGTTAAAAGGCGCCCGAAACAAGAAGTTAATGGATTGGACTCCAGAATGTCACACAGCTTTCGAGGAGATCAAGAGGCACCTGATGAACCCCCCGGTGCTTTCCAAAGCCAAACCCGGAGAGCCTTTATCTCTCTACATCGCTGCTGGCCCCAAGGTTGTCTCTTCGGCACTAGTCCGGGAGGAAGGAGGAATGCAGAACCCCATCTACTATGTCAGCCAAGTCCTCAAGGACGCCGATACTCGGTACCCAAACTTGGAAAAATTCGCCTTGGCCCTTGTACACTCCAGCAGGAAGCTGAGGCAATACTTCCACGACCGAGAGATCAGAGTGGTCACAGACCAGCCGCTTAGGAAAATCATCCACAAGCCGGATGCCTCCGGAAGGTTAGTTAACTGGGCCATCGAATTAAGTCAATTTAACATCAAATTCGTGCCACGCACGGCGATAAAGGCCCAGGCCTTAGCCGAATTCGTCATCGAATGCACCTTCCCGGAGCGGCATCTACCCTCCCCCCAAGAGATAGTCCCAGGAGGAACCAACCCAGAAACAGATTGCTGGAAGCTCTATGTTGATGGATCATCCACGGCCGAAAGATCCGGGGTGGGCCTCATCCTTATTAGCCCCGAGGGCTTTACCATTCAACAGGAAATAACTTTTGCTTTCAAGGCAATGAATAATCAGGCTGAATATGAGGCACTCATCTCCGGGCTCAAATTGGCAAAATCTCTTGGTATTTCAAAGATGACCGTCTACAGTGATTCTCAGATTGTGGTCAAGCAAACCAGTGGAGAATATATCGCGAAAGATTCAACACTGGCACAGTACCAGGCAATGGTACGGAACATCTTGGAAGCCACTTCCGACATTACCATACTTCAGATCAACAGAGAAGATAACTCCAAAGCAGATGAGCTGTCTAAGCTCGTGTAGAATACTTCGGACCTCGCCGGTTCAGTATACTTCGAAGAACTCAGAGTACCCAGCACAGAGCGAGCTGAAGTCCTGTGCATCGGGAGCCCAGACAATTGGATGATTCCCTACATAGCTTACTTAAGAGATGGGACGCTCCCGGAAGATCAGAACAAGGCCAGGTACTTGAAGCACAAAATTGTTCGTTTCTTCCTAGAGGACGGTCAGTTATACAGAAGAACCTTCTCAGCACCCACCCTGAAATACGTGGACCCAGATGAGGCCGATTATTGCCTCCGAGAGGTTCATGAAGGCATTTGCGGAGACCACCTGGCGGCCAAAGCTCTAGCTTACAAAGTCATCAGACAAGGATATTATTGGCCCACAATCCACTCCGACTCCATCGCTTATGTTAAGAAATGCCCCCAATGCCAGAAATTCAGCAACATTCCCAGGCAAAGCCCCAGCCTGCCAGCATCGGTATTATCTCCGATCCCGTTTTCCGTTTGGGGCATAGACATCATGGGCCCCTTTCCCCGAGCAAGAGGTGACCTCCGCTACGTCCTGGTAGCCATCGATTACATGACAAAGTGGGCAGAAGCCAAGGCTATGAGAACAATCAATCAACAAGATTGCATCAAGTTTATGAATTCAATCGTCATGAGATTTGAAATCCCGGTAGTTCTCATCTCCGACAATGGCCCACAGTTCGTTGGGTCCGAATTCGAGGCATATCTGAAAGAGCTCGGAATCAAGCATAAAAGAGCATCGGTTGCACACCCTCAGGGGAATGGACAGGCCGAAGTAACTAACAGAACCATACTTCGGGGCCTGGAAAAAAGGCTGGAGGAGTCCAAGAAAATATGGCCTGATGAGCTTCCAAAAGTCCTATGGTCCTACAGAACCACCCCCAGGACAGGAACGAATGAGACCCCCTTCAAGCTTGCGTACGGTACTAAAGCCCGCATACCAATCGAAACCGGGTCCCCTTCCCACAGGATCATTAACTTTGACGAGATCTCAAACATTGAGGGACTTAAGACCAACCTGGAGCTCCTAGATGAGGTAAGAGACAAGGCGGTAAAAAGGATGGAAGATCACAAAGAAAAGACAAGTCTCTACTTTGGGAAGAAGGCAAAAATCAGAGAGTATGAAGCATGAGACTTGGTACTCCGGCACATCGAGGCCTCGGACCCAACCAAACAGGGAAAACTCCAACCCAACTGGGAAGGCCCCTACAGGGTTAAAGAAGTACTACGACCAGGAACTTACAAGCTAAGCTACCTTGGGGGGACCGAAGTCCCAAACACTTGGCACGGTGCCCGCCTAAGGAAATTCTACTAGTAAAGGTAGGGCGCACATTCCGGGATCTCCTCTACTTTTAGGCTATAGAAGCTTAATGTAATTTTTAACGTTTTCCCTGGAATGTATTTTTGCTTTATTATGATTTAAATGAAAACTCCACATTGGGCACCCCACAGCTCAAGGTTATTCTACTATCACCCGATCACTGTCGCCTCATTACTTAGAAAATTTTATTTAGTTAAAATTCTAAACCCTTTCCCGGGGACCATTACACAACCCATGTGTACCTAGAAAATTTTATTCAATTAAAATTTTAAACCCCTTCCCGGGGACCATTACACAACCCATGTGTACTTAGAAAATTTTATTCAATTAAAATTCTAAACCCCTTCACGGGGACCATTACACAACCCATGTGTACTTAAAAAATTTTATTCAATTAAAATTCTAAACCCCTTCCCGGGGACCATTACACAACCCATTGTACTTAGAAAATTTTATTCAATTAAAATTCTAAACCCCTTCTCGGGGACCATTACACAACCCATGTGTACTTAGAAAATTTTATTCAATTAAAATTCTAAACCCCTTCCCGGGGACCATTACGCAACCCATGTGTACTTAGAAAATTTTATTCAATTAAAATTCTAAACCCCTTCCCGGGGACCATTGCACAACCCATGTGTACTTAGAAAATTTTATTCAATTAAAATTTTAAACCCCTTCCCGGGGACCATTACACAACCCATGTGTACTTAGAAAATTTTATTCAGTTAAAAATTAAAACTAAACCCTTTCCCGGGGACTACAACGCGAACCACGTGTACTTAGAAGAATTTCGAGCAAAGGAAACAAAACCAAATACGAAAGGGAAATATATTTACATACATTCCCGAGGCAAACCAAGCCCCGGAGCAAATCCAAATCAAAGTCATAACGAAACCAAATAAACGAAGTCTAAAAGCCACAAGGGCTAAGTCTAAAGCAACTACAAGTTACGAAAATAAAATTACAAGGCACAAAGCCTGGGTCTTCATTCCTCAGTTCTCGGGATGAGGAGGAGTCTTTTCGCGGCCATCTTCGGGAGGCGGAGGCGGCTGTGTCCCGGAAGTACCCGCCTCAGCAGCTCGGTCTTCTTCACGGCGGAGCTCTTCGGCAAGGTACAGCTCTATGAATCCGTCCATGTCACCACCTGGATTCTCAGCCAGATAAGCAGAAACAACGTCCCATCAGATGTTGACCTTCTCAAAGATCTTGTTGTTAAGCTCCTCGTAGTAAGAAGGGGTACCCCGGAAGGACTCCAGTGCCAGGGGCCTAGCAGCAAGCTCCCTTTTCAAGTTCTCCACCTCCGCCCGAAGGGATCCAACCAACTGCTCCGCAGCCTCTCGAGACTTCACCGCCTCAGCAACAGCTTGCTTATGTTCCCGAGACTCCTTTTCTTTTACCTCCCGATACTTGGCGAAGCTCTCCTTCTCCTTACTTAGCTCCTTCAGAGCAGCCTTATTCTTGGTCTCCCTTATGCGGAAGTTGTGGAGAATGGTGGAACAACCGCTGATCCGGGCATTGGCCTGAAAGCAAAACGACTAAGTACTAACACAAGGGCAGAAAAGAAAAAGATAAGGAACAGTCTTACCTCCGAAATGTCCCGGACAAGATGATCAAGAAAAGTATCCGGATCCTCTGTGGCATAGCAGTCAAAGTCAGCAGGGGTAGCATAATTGTCAAACATTTCATTCCGGCGATCATCCAAGATCATCTGGGCCAAGAGGTTCTTCAGTGCATCTTCCTCTACCAACCTTTGGCTCTCCTCCTCAGAAGGACCTGACCCAAAAACCCTCCTACGCTGGGGAGTTCTGGAACCACCAGCATCCTCAGCTGTAGCCTTCCTCTTAGGAGGGTTCAACGACCCAACTTCCACCTCTTCCAGCTCAACTACCTCAACCTCCTCGGGCACCGAGACAACAGGCGCAGTAACCACCAGAGCGCTTTGCCTTATACTATTCCCCGAGGAACCAGCATCCTAGGTTTGAGAACCACTACCTCCACCAGCTGCTTTCTTCCCCGAGTCCAAGTGAACAGCACCACCAATCTTCTTGAACCTCCCGGCCAAATCTTTGAATTGCTGCGACATGGCGTAATGGAAAGGATTAAGGAAATGAAGACCTGCATAGGGAACAACAGTTAAAAAGAGGAACAGGGCAAAGATATACATCAAGAAAAATACAAGGGAAAAACTACTAATGTAAAACACTTACAGCCAACATTAAACAATGTTTGATTATCTAAAAAGGTATCCCGGGTCCACTAGGCACCAAGAGCAACCACAAAGTTGTACATCTTCGCCAAGGCATCTCCACCGAGCCTCTCGGATGGGAACCTGTTATTTTTCAAAGTAGTTTTGTACAAAGGCATAAACTCCAGGTCCCAGCCCCGGACGAAGATGAACTCCTGGTGCCAGCCCCGGAGCGAGTTCAACATAAAGACGGGAGCCTTTTTGGCATCAGAAGGGAGCCCACAACCATCTATATTAAAGGTAAACTCAAAAAGGGGAGGCAAGGTGGACCTTTTGATTTTAAAGAGGTAGTGAAAAAGCTTAAACGTGGGAAGATACTTATTTACATGGCAGCAGGCCAAGAACCAGGAAACCCACTTAACAGAGTTCGGAGCTAGTTGGGTGAAGGGTATTCAGTACACGTCACGGCACAGGGACTTGGTAAACTGATGAAGGTTAGGCCTCATGCTACGCAGATGCTCTAAAAGAATTCCTACCCAACCACCAACAGGGCGGTGATAAACCCTCTCGTGAGGCTCGGGCCACCTCCACTCCATATCATCCCCGAAGTGAAAAACGGCCTTCACCAGGTCATCTAACTGCTCAAAGGTGTACTCAGAGAGGTCGGGATGACGGGGAGCAGGAACATACCTAGTTCCGGGGGCATTATAAAAAAGTTGATCCATACGAGCCCCATCATAAGGTTCTAGGCCCCCGGGCCTATAAGCAGTAGTAAGGTCCCTGAAGTAGTAATCGTGGGGAGGACTATTCTCACGGGTCTGAACAAAATAATGGTCTATGTCTATCCAGGACCTGTCTCTCCTACCCAAAGTCTGCCCGGGGTTTAACAGGAAGGTAACCAACTCCTCAACTATGGCTTGGCGACGAGGAGGCATATTTTCTGGTTCCGGGGAAGAGTCACTCGAAGAATGTTCGGGAAATCCAAAGTGGGGATGGTCAGGTCTATGTTTCAGGTTAGCTAATTGTTTCTTTCTACCCCTCCTAATCATATAACCCCGGAGTCTATGCCATTTCGGGAAGAAAAAGAAAAGAAAGAAACACAAAAGCTACTCAGAAACAGTTAACCTTAAAATCAAAACACCAAATTATATCAAACAACCTATACATACATATATACGCCTATAACACATGTTATGAACAGTCATAAAAGAAAAGATCAAACCCAGTTTTACATAGATTAAAACCCTTATTCGCACATATGTGCATACCAAAACACAAGCCCAGATTCACTACAAACATCAACTTTTTCTTCGCAAACAAAAGCTATAAATCTAAACAACAAACAATCTGTTTGACTCACCAAAACTCGACATAAAGAAAATAAACTGATTCAGATACTTGGGCACACATGCATTCTAAAAACTCAGCCTACAAATATTCTCCAAACAATCATGAAGAAACAAAGAATAGAACGAAGAAAAATTTAGAAACTTACAAGAAAGTAGGAGAATAAGGCGGCTTCGAAGAAAAAACTCCCAAATCTGACTTAGAGAAAAATTGCAGAAAATTTTCATGTTTGCAGTTGCGTAAAGTGAAAAGAAATGAGACATGTGGAGTATTTATAGGCGCAAAGGGAGAGGTAACCCATTCAACTGCCTCACAATCCGGTCCGTTGATCGAAGACACGTGGCACAATCCTGAGCATCCAGAGAATAACTGTTGCAGTTAATGATTACATCGCTGTAATTATTTAACAGGTGCGACTTTTGAGGCAAAAAAGGGGGGGGGGGAAACTGCAACGTTTCGTGCATATGCATATACTTACACATATATTCGTACAAGAAGCTCAACCGCCGTCTGACACTCCGGGAAAAGCGCTAAAATACTACCCACCTGTCACATCTGCACCCAGGCCTACACAAACTCAACCCCGGGGACCTGTACCCAACAACACCCCGGGGTTAGAGGCCACAAATCAAAGGAACAATGACAAAATTTTTCCAAGTGCCAAGAACCAAATGGCCTACCCAAACACAACCCCGGGGACTTGTACCCAACAACACCCCGGGGTTAGGGGCCACAAATCTAAGGAAAAATGTCAAAAAAAATTTAAAGTGCCAAAAACCAAAAGGCCCACCCACACAACCCCGGGGACTTGTACCCAACAACACCCCGGGGGTAGGGGCCACAAATCAAAGGAAAAATGATAAAATTTTTCCAAAGTGCCAGGAACCAAAAGGCCTACCCAAACACAACCCCGGGGACTTGTACCCAACAACACCCCGGGGTTAGGGGCCACAAATTAAAGGAAAAATGACAAAATTTTTCCAAAGGGCCAAAAACCAAAGGGCATACCCAAACACCACCCCGGGGACTTGTACCCAACGACATCCCGGGGTCAGGGGACAAATCAAAGAAGTAAATTTCCAAAACAACTACTTCCCCATCCGGGAAAACCGCATAAGGGAGTGGGAGGCAAATGATGGGCTACAAGTAATCAGGCCCAGATAAAAGAACAGAGGCCCAATAGTGATAACACCCCATTCCTAAGCCCAGGTGGTCCCCGGTGCCACGTGGCACATGACAAAAGAGTCAACTGTCTCATGTTACCCAAAATGGAACAATTGCATCCCATCCGTTCACGGGTAATCATCCCAAGACAACTCTGATGGAGAAAGGACACCTGACCACACAGCCCATCTGGACCGTCCAACCGATCACCAACCAAGAATGATCAAAGGCCAAGATGAAGAGGTACAAACCCCAAAAACCCTAAATCTTGGGACCTATAAAAGGCCCCAAAAAGAGGGTTTTAGGGGTTGAAAAACATTCGACTACTACACACCTATACACACACCCTCACATATTTTTTGAATAGCTCCTTCTTCCTTCTTCTTCTTCTTAAGGAAAGCCCATTTCTCATTCTTACACCGGAGTTGCCACGGGATACAACCCCCCTCCGGTTCTGTTTTGCAGAGACCCCTACTTAGTAGGTTAACCACACTCCAACCGCTATAAAAGTCGGGTCCCAGCGCGTGTGAGAAAGGAGAAGACCTGGGAAGAAACCGAGTTATCCACAGGGGTATAGAATTACTCACTGGTTACTATAAAACTTTCGGAATCATGTACTCCCTCCGTCCCTTTCAATTATTTATATATTTTGGAGAGTATCTGACACGCATTTTAAGGTGCATATAAAGTATAGTTTTGTAATTTTTTTTACAATTTTTTTTTCTGAATAAAAATTAAAACATTCAACTTTTATTCAGAAAAAGAAAATTGTAAAAATAAGTTACATAACTATACTTTTTATGCACCTTAAAATGCGTGCCGAACACTTCCTCAAAAATGTAAACAAATTGGAAGGGACTGAGGCCATGTTAATATACTTTAATTTTAAGGGGTTTTTTTTTTGTTTTGCCAACCGAGTTTGTGAACGTTGATGGAATAAGCTTCAGTTATAGACCTAGAAAAATGATCACAAGTGCAGATTTTCTAACCTTAAAGAGCCTGATAAAAAAAAGAATACGTCCAGTTAAGGTCAATGTAAGAACTGGATTATATACAAGCACAAAAGTACTCCAATTCTTTCTAAAAATTATACCAAATGTGGACGCATACAACTTCATTTAGGCATGAATGTCATGTTTGGGCAATTACATATAGGGCTGTAAACGAACCGAGTCGAGTCGAGTTTTTCCTTAACGAGTTCGAGTTCGAGTTTTTTCTTAACGAGTCGAGTCGAGTTCGAAAAGTTTAATGATCAGATTTTCATGTTCGAACTCGAGTTCGTTAACAACCGAGTCGAGTTCGAGTTGTTCACGAACTTTTCGAGTCGAGTCGAACTCGAGTCGAGTTCAAGTTAGTCATTAATTTTTTAATTTTTTTTATCTTTTTTTCCAATTAGAGTCCAAATAAGACCCAACCCAAATAAAATAAAATTTAAGCCCAGTCCAATTAGGAAGATACGGGTAGAGATAGAACATGTTCATATATATATATTTAGATTTTTTTATACATATTGCTTATCGAGTCGAGTTCGAGTCGAGTTTAACGAGTCAAGTCGATCTCGAGTCAATCTCGAGTCGAGTTCGAGTCGACCACTTGTAAAACTCGGATCGACTCGATAAGTTAAACGAACATATTTTCTTATTCGAACTCGAGCTCGATTACTTAACGAGTCGAGTCGAGCATAACGATCAGCTCGGTTCGTTTACAGCCCTAATTATATATAAAGCCAACAGAAGCAAACACTTTATTCATTTAAACTTATTAGTTTTACACATTAGCATATAGCAAAAAGTATGCAACTTCAAAAGTTTAATTAGATCATGTGACCTTGAAACATAATTCTTTGCTCCCGATATCTAAAACAGCAGAGACATAGAGTGACAGTATTAAATTTATAATAGGCAAGGTTGGGTGTGAGCAGGCAGGCATTATTCAGAGCCAAAAATTGTCCAAGCCTAAATCATCTTCCAAAATATCTTTGAAAATCTCGTCACAGACATCAGCATTAAGATCCCCCGGGTTCTCGATCGTCTCCAAATCAGTTGTTCCCATGACTTCATCCCACAAGGAAGAATTGTCAAATTCTGGCAATTCCATCATCAGGTTTTCTTTGATATTGTTGCACCTTTCTTCCAAGTTCTCTCCATTCTTCCCAGCATTATCGCCTTGGACTTCATCATGATTAACAATCGGACCTACATGGCATTGTTTCCCTTTCAATACAGAATTGTAATCATCATTAATCAACTGATTGTTTATCAGGTAGTCATACGGATTGGTAGTTGGAGAAAATTCATGACCTGGTGGATATTTAACCTGCTCCATTTATATAATTTGTTCTTCAGGAACTTTGACTCCATTTGAATTTACAAGGGCATCCTTGCTAGTGGCATGGACTGGACATGACACCTGAGGTACGCTCTTGGAAAAATTGAGCACAGCATAAGCACCAAATAGACTACCAGCAGGCTTATCATGGGCCTCAGCTGGTGGACATTTACGATGTTGCTCTTCTATGATTCTTTCTTCTGGAATTCCAATTTCTTTCCGATCAACGAGGGTGTCCTTGCTAGTGGCGACTGTGGCATGGATTGGTCATGATACCTGTGGTAGCCTCTCAGGAAAATTGAGCATGGCATTGGTACCAAAAAGCTTGATAGCGGCCTCATCATAGGCCATAACTGCAGCCTCAGGATCTTTAAAAGTTCCTATCCAAGTGCGTTTTCCATGATTAAGCTCGCGTATCTCCGACACCCATGAGCCCCAAGTCCGCTACCTCACACCTTTGAACTTGCAAGATGCATTATCCGGTCCACCTCTTCTTCTCATGCTGCCCTTCCTTGACCTCGGTTGAGTTGCCTTCATCACCGATTTTTCAGATTTTGAGCTAAGTGTCTTTGACATGTGGGGAATGCCTTATTATATTAGTTATTTAAATAATACATATGAAAGCTTAATAAGGAGTTGATCTTGAAGAGGGTATATATAGCGAGGAAGTGATGCTACGTGTCCGCAAACAGAGGGGGGTAAGTAATACTTGGCAATGCCAATTTATCTAGTAGTGTCACTCAACGATCATCATTTTTAACTCTCAAGCATGCTGATATATAATATACATATTAAATAATTCTCCAAATACTTTAGTATTTTGGAAGAAATAGTTAACTTACTGATCTACCAAAGGCTCTTTTTTTTACCAACAATTACATAATCATGATATACATCTTAAGTAGTAGAAAGAAATGCAGGTTTGGTATGAATCGTGTGCAAGCTTCCCCAACAATTAATTGAGGAGAATTGTTGCGTGATTCACCCCATTTGACTAGTGCATCATTCTCTCAACGGATTTTGGAGGATTGGTAACTAAACATGTGTGTGTGTGTGTGAAACCACACGTGCCAGAGAGTAGTGTAAATTCTGTGAACGCTTCTGAAGAGAAATAAAGGTAGAGATAGATCTTTGACAATTTGAGATGCATGCAAGTAGAATTTAGAAGATGACGTGGATAGTGATGTCATTGTTATGTGACTATTCAAGAAAACAGATAAGCTCTGAGAAAAATAGTTCCACAACTTAGAAGTAGACAATGAGCAGTAACAATTCAACTTTATTACTAGTTAAGTGGAGGGAAATTAGAAGTTTGGCACAACCTATCAGTTTTTCATTTTCATAAGCAGTTACAATTGCAAGCCCCTCAATAAATAGCACTATATTATTCCAGTCACGTAATTCATTAAAAATGTATTTTAGATATTCTTTTTAAAAATTTATCTATAAAATTTACGACAGTAGTTGAGGTGTAACTAATAATATCAGTTCTTCAAACAAAATCCACTACGATATTATAATGCACGATCTTCTAAGTTCTAAGCAATAACATATTGTGACACTATGATTTATTACCAAAATATATTACAATACTAGTAATAAAGTAGAACTGATACTGCTGTCAAAAAACAAAGTAGAACTGTTACTGCTTGATATTGTCTAGTTCTAAGTTGTGGAATTATTATCTCAGAGTCTATCTGTTTTCTTGAATAGCCGCATAACAATGAATAGCACTATAATATTGCAGTCACGTAATTCATTAAGAATATATTTTAGATATTCCTTTAAAATATTGATCTATTATGTAGTTGAGGTGTAATTAATAATTCAGTTCTTCAAACAAAATCAAATATAATATTATATTATATTGCACGATCTTCTAAGCAATAATAGATAGTATTTGTGTACCTTTTCTTTACATTTACTAAATCTCGTGAAAGCGTACCATATTTAGCTTCTATTGTAAAAACCATTTCTCTGCTCATATGAGTGATCTCCGAGATATTACATGCACAGATGCTCATTTAAGCATGCTCTACGTATCCAAAACTTCATTGTGATCTCCGCAGTGGCGCAAGGATGTTCATATCTTCTTCAACATTTAGTTGAAATCATTTCCCTTTCTGCTTGTAAGAGCATATTGTAAATTATACTATCATTATTAAGCAAAAAAGCCGATCTATAATGTTGAATATGAAATAAACTACTTCTCTATGCAGTACAAAACAGCTATCATGGAAGGGTAAAACTAAATAGCTTCCAACTTGACTTAAAACAAAAAAAAATGACAAGAAAACTTGGCACAGAAATTTTGAGTCTACGCAAACAAAAAACATTGTGTTGGAAAGAAGTACAGAAATCATTCCTAAAAAAGGAAGGATTTACAGGAGAGTTTCTAGTTAGGCCTTAAACATATAAAATTTAAATTCACCAGTGCAGATTCATATACAAATGTCTTATTCCATCAAATAAATCAAAGATTTCATTTGTATAAAGAAAGAGCAAACACTATGTTGTACAATATATATCCCAATCACAAAAGGAATGTGATTGTGCAATTACTAGATATTTTTTAAAAAAATATACATTACATAATTTATTCTTTTAAATTAAATTTCAAATTTTCACTTTAGAAAGCTGATATAGAGAAATGCTCATTTAGGAATTAATGCAATGAAACAGACCAGAAGAGCAGAACACGAGTGGCTCTTGTAATGATAAAACTACATTAGAAACTTACTGAACACCACCCCCACAACTGGAAAGGCCCGAAGATAATTCTCAATTTCTTTGATTTTTCTAGCCTTGCTAGACATCTCTGAAGAATTTTTTTTTTGTTCCATCTCAGATGAGGAAAGTGACAATATAATTGCTTCATGTCATGTGTTAAAACCGATTAACTCGATGGGGGATATGATTAACATAATTATTTCTAGACAAAATATCCCTAGAGTATTTAGCAAGGCAAGTACACAAACATACTACATATTTCATTATTCCATCCTTGAATAAAGAGGGGTGATACATGCCTGGAAAAAAATATGAAAAATATCATAGTAGTACAAAATCGATAAATCAGAAATGGAGAGAACAAAATAAAAATTTTAGGTTACATATCAGCCTTATTATTTGAATGTTTCAAAAAACGAAACAATCATACTGACAATAATGCAAACTATCTGCAGCCTGCATTTAGTATCATTAGGATTTAAGCAAGATATATATGCTTAAGCGATTAGCTCCGGATAAACACTATATGTTAGTTAAGAGATGTTCAGGTTTGTTTTTTCAAACCCCAAACTCAAAAGCCTTATGATCTGGCCAAGTGGCCATTGGTAAAAACTACGTCAACCCATCACATAAGCGAAAATAACCATTTCATCGAATAAATTGCACTATGTGGCCTGTAAAGTTATTTCTCTGCTGTTTGATGGCAGCATGTTACGTGTGAATATTTTGGTGACTGCAAATAATTTTCAAAGCAGAAAAGGGACTTCAATCGACCAACAAACTTAACTTTTAAGGGGGTAATTTTGTCCTGAGCAAGACAGAAAGGCCAACACCCTACTTAACAAAAGAAAAAGTCCATACCTAGTGCACAGAGCTCCTGCAACAACAAGATTAAAAGAAGGTCCCGTTTCATGGCAAAAACTAGCAGTGAAACATTAGAATTTAACGACAGGCCAAAATCTCAGAAATCTGTTAGATATTTAGGCTTAGACGAGTAATGAAACTTTAAGTTGGCTTGCGAGTATCATAAACCATATATATTTGTTAAAATAGTTTAGTTAGCTATCGGTGGATTTAATTAGGTTGGCACTTGGCAAACAAAAAACAGCATGGTTTATAAAGGTTGAAAGTAGGGAGAGTCATTCAAATAGGCTATGGATTCGGATCCACACCAGATCACAAGTGGGTTATTAGAATTGACAGCTAGACCAGGTAAACTTGTATGGGAATCATAGAAAATTTTTTAAAACCAAAACAAAGAAGGTCTGTGTAAAATCAAGGGAGAGAAAGTAAGTAGACAAACATAAATTAACGAATTAGCTAATTGATGGGTTGATGAAACAGTAGCCGGAGGTGAAGATTTTCTGACCAACCCAACTCAGGCAGTGGGATATGCGACTTCGTTTGTAATTGGAAAGAGGCCATTAATAGGATCTTCTTGGGATCCGGTTATATAAGAAACCGTGGTGGAAGATTTTGGTAGTCAAAGGAGTGGCTAGTTTACCAGAAATATGTTGGAAATCAATGAACAAGAACATAGTGAATAACGAAATTCTAGGAATTACGAGATTCTGTAGAGAGAGTTGGAAATTTTGAATAGCTCGAATGAAGAAATCTGTCCATCATAAAGGACTTTAGAGTAGATCTGAAGGAAATTCAATTGATCGGTTATTAAAGTTTTTGAAGACAGATGAAGAATGGTTGAGCGTTGACGGTTGCTCAATTTATCCCTAATGCCTACCCAATATTTAAGTATAGTGAAAGACCGTCTAAACTCTAACGTTTCTAACGAAATTACCTTTATGCTCTATAGTTTCTTACGAAGATACCTTTATGCTTTTAAAATATATTTCTGGTCCCCAAAATGTTCACTTTTACAGTGTGGAAATCAAAATGCAAGAAAATAACTTTTTACACAACCTAAGTGCAATTTACTAAGAAAAACAAAGAAACTACAAATATTTCCTGACTACATATTTCGGACAATCCAATAGTCATTTTCAGGATCCTCTGTAGCAGTATCAATTACATGGAGTAGTAATCGAGTTCTCCCAAGGTTGTGACCAATACGCTGTTAAAGACAAGGTTAAGTACGGTTGTTGGAGTTTACAAAAAATGAAGAACCAGCACCATACCTTCCCCAGATGTGCTCCTAAGACCAGGCATATCAGCGAATGTTGCTTGAGATAATGTTATCCTGCACCCAAACTAGGGTCACCATTGAGGCGTCAAAGATTTGGCATCAAGGTTGTGAAACGGATACTAGGAAGCACCGACACTGATACGGCGACACGGGACACAGGGATTCGTCGATTATCAAAGTGTCCTGGATACGCGACACAACAAAAAAAAGTAATAAAAAATATAAAATATAAAATTTGTATATATCAAATATTGAACAACTTCATTCATAATGATAATAGAGTTTCTTTCATAATAAGTGATAAACTACTGTAAGATCTATTCTACATTTTAATTCAAATATATTCAAATGATCATCTTGTGATAACTTTCCTTCAAATAACAAGAATGATCAATACAGATATATGTTTTATATATATATAGATGTATGTATATTTGATTGTAAATATATATGGTTCTGTATTCTATCGAATTAAAGATGAAGAGGGATGTTATAAAAGACAGAGAGACGTGAAATTAGGGTAATATAAGATGGTTTGGGCTTTTTAAGATGATTCTGGGCTTTTCTATATGGGCCGAGTAGGTGGGCTGTATCAGTCACGTGTTGACCCGTGTCGGTCGCCTTTTTCTGCCAACACGCCACATGGTGTGTCGATGTGTCGGACACGTACTCAGCCGTGTCGGTGCCAAGTCGCCGTCTCGGTCTCGTCCGTGTCCGACACGCATACGGCAGCCTTTTTGGAGTGTCGGTGCTTCCTAGAACGGATATAATCAACAGAAATCAGGTTTGTAAAGTGTGGCTGCCAATAATGAAGACTTTCCGATATATTGAAGCGGAAGCCCAGGCACAAAAAAGAAGCACATCTAAGATATCAACAACCGCAATGCCAGTGTGCCATATAACGTTAATACTTTAGTAAAATTGATATCAAAATCTTCCAGCTATCCAGGATTGATAATTTAAGTAACATGTAATTAATTGGGAACATTGGACCCAAAGTCCCAAACTAAAATTCATAATGACGATACCCAAATAGACAAGTACTTCCTACTTCATCATTATTTGACTGGAGTTTGCTCTAGCTTTATTTATGCAAGATAATTAATTTTTCAGCTAAAACTGCAGAGGACTCATGTCAGATCATAATTATAAAGTATATGATAACAAAGAGAAGGGATTAGTATTTACAAACACCAATACATTTTATACCGTCAACTCTTTAAAATTTTTAAATGAAAAATAATAATATGATTCAATGAGGCGCAGGTGGATTGAACTAGAGCTAATTGTATGCTCCTTAAAGCTTAAACCACGGCTATATCCACCAGTAATTTGTGAAAAAAATATATTCACCATTGACACATGTCTTCTCATGATCTGGATATAAATATAAACAAGCACAAAGTCACCAGCTTGTGCAGCACATGTATGTGCATGCATATTTGTGCATAAGCTTGCGTGAAGGTGTCCAAACAATAAAAATTGTCCGTGGCTCCGCGAACATATGCATAAGAGTGGGAAAACAAGGAAAACATGGGTACTTAGTGACTTACTACAAGCCCGGCATCAGCTACTCCCCTTAGTATTAACTGCAAACTAACCTCCTCTCAGGCTTACCTAGAAGTAGAATTTCCAAAAGATTATTGTATACTATGTCTTATAATTAGCATTTTTCAGGCATTTAATAAATTAAAATAATAAAATCTTGGCGAGCTGATTCAGAAACTATACTAATTTATTTCTTACTGGAACCTTAAGACCTTCTTTACTTGGATATAACTTGGAACCAAATTGCCATTTACGAAAACTTAATATAGATATCAAAAAATCTGAATTACGAGTGTTATTTAAGATACTGATATGCCAATATTATTATTATTATTATTATTAGACTATAATTTTAGGAGATGATCTTCTTTGCTTAATGAGCTAACCTCCTTCAATGGGGTTGTTGTCCTTTATTTATACCAAGTCCCAAATGGGTTTTATCTTACAAATTGGGCCTTCTTGGGCTTTACATAATATTTCATAATTATCCTAACTATGATTCCTTTGGGCCATCTTGTCTTGGTCCAACATTTGTCCCCCTCCTAGTGTAAGCAATTATCTTTAGATTTGCGCTTTTTACTTCGGGACCTGAGAATTACTGAGATGTGGAAGATGCGATAAAAAGAAAATAGAGCAAAATAAGACAGTGGGCTGATTAAATGTTAGTGAAATAAAAAAAAATAAGAATAAAAAGACAAGAATATTGAGATAGGAGTGCGTGTGTTGTGTATATCGTTATATCTGAATATTATTTCTTTTCTACTCTCTCTCCCCTTTCTCTCTTGTTTTTTTTGAAACGTATAAGTATTTTCGTTTTTATTTTCTGGGGATTACTGCTTGGACATTGGAGCTTGGCTGTTCGACTTCTGCTTCTGTTAACAAAAAGGGGGAGGTGGCTGGCCGGATCAGCACTTATCTCGTCCTAAACCCTCGACCTCTGCTATAACTTCCTGTAAGTTATTTTCCATCCTCTACATTAACTTTTGCTACTTTCTCCTTTGTATCTTGCCTCTCTTGATTTAGTTTATTCAATTATAATCATTTAATGGATCAGTCTAGTTCATCATCTATCCGTACTGTATCTGATCGGGATCCTGGTAAGCGACCTCTCGAGGAGGGTGATCACGAGTCCTTTCTAAACTTAAATAACCTAGAGATTCCAGACCTAGAGCAGTGTGGGTCCTTCGATTTCATGAACGAGGACGAGCTCTTGGGGAGTGTCCCTATCGGGCCTCTTCCTTCGCCTCCTTTGAGCCCTCGAACCTTAGATAGAAAGCGTCGAATTGTTGAGGATAGTCTTCGTGTTGGTATGGAAGAGTTCGGGGACAGATCAAGTTTGAATTATTTGAGTTATTATATTACCAAGGACCCACCAGTGAGTAAGTTGGAATTATACGTGGATTTGGCAAATGGTTATCGCTATTGAGTACCGACGGCCGATGAAAGGGTATGGATGATGCCGGAGTACGGGATGCACGGGATTTCGCTAATCCTTTTTCACTTCGGGCTTCGGTTACCTATGCACCCATTTTTCTTGACGATGTTCGAGGCTATCGGATGCGGGGTTAGTCAATTGACGCCCAATTCCCTTGCACAGCTTAGTGGGTTTGTTGCTCTTTGTTGTGATAGGAACTTGATTCCTTCATTTAAGCTTTTCTTCTCGATTTACGCAGTTAGGTATCACGACGGGCAGGTTTACTTTGACTCTCCTTACAAAAAGGTTAAGATTGTCCGCGTTAGGTCTTCTAACTCGGGGTATCACTCTAAGTGGCTGTATTTTGGGGGGCCGGATTTAGAGTTCGTAAAGTCGTGTGGGAAAGTGAGTCAGCTTACCATCGACTACTTGAATAATCTCGAGAAGTACGATGCTAAGTATCTGAACGGGTTTCATGGGGTAGCCTCGGTGTACACTCACCTTCAGTTAAAGGAACCCGATTTTTTAGAAATGCATGATTGTAATATTTGCTCGCTCTTTCTTCTCTCTCCCTTTTTCTTTTTACCGTTATTTCTTGTGTTAATATTACTCGTGCTAAATTTTTGTTTTGGCTTGTTTTGCATCAGTGGCTGGAGCCTCTTTAGAGAAGATATTGAATAGCGGGGTCAAAGGAGAGATGGACAAGGCAATGATGCTACTTATTATGAGAGCCTCGAAGAAAGGTGATGATGGAGCCCCCTCTGGTCCCTCGAGGGTTGGGCATTCTGTATAAATTGAGCTCCTGGATGACCAAGGAAATAGAATCGTGGAAGATGTTGAGAAGGTTATGCCAGATGTGGAGCCAGCTGATTTGAATCCTCGCAAGAGGGGTCGTCGAGAGGTCGAAGGGGAGAATTGTGGAGATGGTGGGACTGTTGAAGGGGATGCATCGGTTGGTGGGGTGAATAGGACCCTTACACTGGTTGGTAACAGGGCGACAATGGCCCCTACCATCGACCCCCGACAGAAAAAAGGAGTTGTAAGGGTCGATATTCAGCCCCATAAACGCTGGACAGGTGGAACAACTGTGCCGTTGAGGGTTTTTGATCTTTTTCATCTCCCTCAAGATGCGATTGCTTTCGATGGGCGTCATCGAGAGGATTTAGCGGATCGTTGTAAGAGCCGTGCTGGAAGGGTATGCTATAAAATTTTTGTTGTTGTTTGTTGTTTGTTTTTTTTATTATATTTTTTACTTTGAATTGTAGTTTGTGGCAGTTCCTCGCAGATTTTATGCATATTGTAGAGGAATTTCGCACTGACGGCAATGATGCTGCTTGTAAGAGATTAGAAGCGGAGGTGAGTTCTCTCAGGGTCGAGAGAAAGAAACTCATGGCAGGTTATTCGGAATTGGAAAAGAAATCGTCAGATTTGACGGCGAATAATACCGCATTGTCGAAGAAGGTGGGTGAGATGGAAGTTAAGAAGCAGTCGCTGAATGCCACAGTCTCGGAGCTCGAGAGGAGGTTTTCTGAAGTGGAGAAGGAGCGAGATGAGCTGAAGGGCAAGTGCGAGGGCTTGGAGCGTCACGTTGAGGGGATGAATTCTTCTTATCGTTTAATTGTTGAGAAGAATACCAGTCTAAAGACGGAAGTGGAGAAGGCTGTGGAGGACATCGCTAGTACTCTTGAGGATGGCTACGGGTGGTGTGTTGTCCGCATGAAAAATGCAGGGCTCGACACGACGGGACATTCCTTCGAGGACTATATTCGCGATCTTGCTGCCTCGCAACCTGATGATCCAGCTGGAGGCTCTTGAAGGCGGGGAATGCCCCGTAAGTGATGTATTTTTTAATTTATTCTCGAAGACTTGTGTTTCCTATTTGTTGCTGACTACCTATATTCTCCATGCTTTGTTTGGATCCTACAACGATCTGGTTTTTCTTGGGATTTTTTCCTTGAAGTATTTTTATTTATTATATTTATGCTTTTTGTTCCTCGTTATCGCCTTAATTTCCCGTTTTTAGTTGTTTTGTATATCTGTTTTGAAATCATTGAGAATGTGTTTAACAAATTCCATGTCTCTTAGTGCTCATACTTGAAAGAATTGTGTTGTGTTGTTTGTCTTATGTAGATAAGCTCTTGGGAAGTTAAAATTGTTATAATTTAAAGCCCCTCGATGAGGGTTAGCTCTTGGCATGTCGACTGTCGTTGCTCGTCTCTCTTTCTCTTTTTTTTTAAGGTACAGGCAAGATATCAAAATAAGTTAAAGTTTTCATAACTTAAATTCCCTCGATGGGGATCTCATAATGACCCTCATTGCATCGAGGGTTAACTTTTGTAGCGTAGTTATAGCTTTGGAGTTTCAACAATTTACACATAAGAGCGTGTTACTGATAAAATTTTTTGAGGTGAATGTCGTTCCAGGCGTTCTTGATAGGTTGACCTTCGAGGTACGAGAGCTCATAGGTTCCCGTGCTAACGACCTTCGAAACTCTGTACGGACCTTCTCACGTTGGTTTGAGCTTTCCAGTGATAGTGGGCTGGGATGCCGCGGAGTCCCGGAGGACGAGGTCTCCCACTTTGAAGAGTTTGTTCCTGACCTTCTTGTTAAAATAATTTGCAGTTTTCTCTTGCTGCGCGATCATGCGTAAACGGGATTCTTCTCTTGTTTCTTCTAGCAAGTCATTGTGAAACCGCACACCCTCGAGAGCGAGGGAGGGATTGAAAACTTCGACCCTTGGGGAAATTAGGCTTATTTCAACTGGTAAGACCGCTTCGACGCCATACGCCAGGCGAAAAAGGGTCTCTCCTGTCGAGCTGCGAGGGGTCGTCCTGTATGACCACAGCACATTTGGCAGTTCATCGACCCAGCAGCGGGGGATCTCTTCAATTCTCTTCTTTAACCCTTGTAGGATGGTTCTATTTGTTACTTTTGCTAGCCCATTGGCTTGTGGATATGCCACTGATGCCTTGATGTGTTGGATTTTTAGCTCCTCTAAAGTTTTCTCAAATTGAGCCCCCACAAACTGCGTTCCATTATCTGAAACTAGGATTCGCAGGACTCCAAAGAGAAATATCACATATTCCATGAAGAATTCAATCATTTCTTTCTCTCTGATCTTTGAAAGTGGTTTCGCCTCGACCCATTTCGTAGCGTAATCCACCGCTACCACTATGTATTGGCACTGGTTCTTAGATTTTGGAAAGGGTCCTACGATATCGATGCCCCATTCGAAGAAAGGGCATGGTGCGCGGACAGAATTGAGATTGGTCGTGGGTCGGTGATCCACATTTCCATGTAGCTGGCATGCTTGGCATTTTCTGACATATTCTTCGCAGTCTTTCCGAATTGTGGGCCAATATAAACCTTGCCTGATTATTTTGAGAGCCAAGTTCTTTCCTCCGAGATGGTCTCCACAGATTCCTGTGTGAACCTCGATCATCGCTAGATGGGCTTCTTCTAACGTCAGACATCGGAGTAATGGTTCAGATAGGGCGTACCGGTACAGCGACGAACCAATTACACAGTAATTTCTTGCCTTGAACATAAGTGAGCGAGCTTCGCATTTCTCGTTCGGGAGTTTGTTGTCGATAATGTACTCTAGAAACGGTTTTCGCCAGTCAGAGTTATTCTGGATTTGGTTGATAGAAAGCTCATCGATGGCGGGAGTAACTAGGACATCGACGTACACTGGATTGGGATTGATTGGAAGACTCGAGGAGGCTAACTTGGCCAAATGATCAGCCCATTGGTTCTCTTCTCTGTCGACATTGGAAAGCTTCCATGAGGAGAATTTCTTGAGTAGTTCTTGTGTTTTTGCCAGGTATTGAGCCATTTTCTCATTATGTGCCTTGAATTCCCCGCTTATTTGCTTGGAGACTAACTGAGAATCTCCGAATATGTCAATATTTTCAGCTTCAAGATCCATAGCCAGTTTTAAGCCTGCGATGAGTGCCTCGTACTCGGCGACATTGTTTGTTGCCAGAAATTCAAACTTTAGAGCTTTCTGGATTTTAAATCCCCCCGGACTTATTAAAATAATTCCTGCTCCTGCGGAGTCAGCCATCGAGGATCCGTCGATAAATAGCAACCATGGTCTTAAGTGATTTTCGTCGAAACTCTGGGCTTTGGCCTGAAACTGACACTCAGCAACAAAGTCTGAAAGAACCTGGGTCTTTATCGCAGTTCAAGGCTTATACTCAATATAGAACTGACTTAACTCTATCGTCCATGCGGCAAGTCTACCCGTCATGTCGGGTTTGTGTAGAATCCTCTTCAGGGGTTGATTTGTAAGCACATGCATCTCCCTTCCCTGGAAATAATTTCTAAGCTTTCGGCTTGCGACAACTAAGGCATAGACCAATTTTTCTACTTGCGGGTATCTGACTTCGGCATCTCGAAGAGAGTGGCTAATGTAATACACCGAGATTTCTTTTCCTTCATTGACTTGAATCAGTACGGTCGCGACCGTTTCATCGGATGCAGAGACATATACTTTCAGAGGCTCATTTGGCAAGGGCCGAGTGAGGATGGGAGGATTTGTAAGGAATACCTTTAGCTCGGAGAAATTTTTCTCGCACTCCTCATTCCACTCAAAGTGTGATGATTTGGAAGCTGCCTTTATTGCTGAGAAAAAGGGGAGGCATCTTTTTGATGATTGGGGGATAAACCTTCGAAGTGTGGCAATACAACCGGTTAACTTTTGCAAATCTTTTACTGATTTTGGATTTTCCATTTCTAAGATCGCTCTTGTTTGGGATGGATCTGCCTCGATACCTCTTTGTGTAACCAGAAACCCGAGGAATTTTCCGGCAGTAAGACCGAACGAGCATTTAGCTGGGTTTAACCGCATGTTATTTTTTCTCGCGTTTTCAAACGTTTCGCGGAGGTCTATGACATGGTCAGAGGCAACCTTCGACTTCGTGATCATGTCGTCGACATATATCAGCATGTTTCTCCCAATTTGTGTGCCGAATATTTTATCCATCATTTGTTGAAAAGTAGCTCCAGCGTTGATTAAACCAAAAGGCATCACTCGGTATCCGAAGACTCCCCGGTGTGTGATGAATGCAGTTTGTTGCCAGTCTTGCGAGTCCATTTTAATCTGATTGTACCCCGAAAAGGCATCCATGAAAGAGAGAAGTTCGTTTCCCGCTGTTGCATCAATAAGTTGATCGATGTTCGGGAGTGGATAAAAGTCTTTGGGGCATGCCTTGTTAACATCTGAGTTATCGATGCACATTCTCCACTTCCCGTTACTTTTCTTGACTAGGACCACATTTGAGATCCAAGTGGGGAATTGTACTGGTTCGATGAAACCGGCCTCGAGCAATCTATTGATCTCTAGGTCGATGGCTGCCCTTTTTTCAGCAGAGAATGTATGATGTTTTTGCCTCACCGGCTTGATGTTTTTACTGATGTGCAAAGAGTGTCGAGCGACAACCTCGGGAATCCTGGGCATATCTTTTGGATCCCAGGCGAAAATATCATAAAACTCACGGATAAGGCACGTGTTATCTTTCTTTAATTGATCAGGGAGATTCTTGCCGAGCCTTGTGGTTTTCTCAGGATTTCCTTCGATCACTTCTATTTCTTCAGTTTCTTCGGTGGGAGAGCAAGAGTTGCTAGTGGGTGGTTCCACCAGGTCCCTGGGGTCGATGTCAAGCACTTGATTAACATCAAACTCTTCGTCAATCTTTTTTCTTGGAGACACAGTGGTTAGGTAGCATTGTCTTGCTGTTACTTGATCACCAATCATTTCTCCCACGCCGAAATCTGTGGGAAATTTTATTTTTAAGTGGGAGATGGATGTTATAGCTCGGAGTGCGGTGATCGTTGTTCGTCCCAAAATGGCATTGAAGCTTGAGGAAGCACTAATCACATGGAATTTGACCATTTTCCAAATCTGACAAGGTGGGGAACCGAAAAGCACTGGCATGTCGATGGTTCCTACCACATGAACCTCATTGCCTGTAAACCCGTATAACGGGGTTCGGGAGTACTCGAGTCTTCGATCTCCTATGTCCATTCGGGAAAAAGCATGATGATATAACATGTCGATGGAGCTACCATTATCGACCAACATTTTCTTAACCGTGTTGTTACCCACACATGTTGTGATGACGAGAGCATCTTGATGGCCTTCGATGAGACCGGAACGATAATCATCATCGGAGAAAGAGATGACTGGGGAGGGATTCGCTCAAGGGCGTTTAGCTGCCGAGGGATTGATATTAAAGACTTCTCGAGCATAAATCTTGCAAGAGTTGTGGGAGAGGCCCCCGGTGGCTATACCACCAAAAATAACGTCGATTACCCGATTGTCCTCGCCTCGATGGTGACGTCTGGGTTCATCATCGTGCTACACATAGTGGACTAGTTGTCCTCGACGAATTTTTCCTTCGA
This sequence comes from Apium graveolens, assembly GCF_009905375.1. Classification (NCBI taxonomy): domain Eukaryota; kingdom Viridiplantae; phylum Streptophyta; class Magnoliopsida; order Apiales; family Apiaceae; genus Apium; species Apium graveolens. Next base: position 277,996,069 of record NC_133648.1, read on the forward strand.
TGAGATTGCTAAGTTGAAAACATTGCTCTGTTGTATGGCCAGTATCTTCATGATATTCACAATATCTGGAGCTTGGGGGTCTTCCTGGTTTCATGGGTCTTGGAGGGCGATAATCCGGTTCTGTTTTTAACACCGCCAAAATTGTCATTTTCTCGGTGTTGAGTTTAGTGAACTCTTTTTCAGATCGATTGTGGGGCTGCCAATCTCTTTCTCTTCTATCCCTCGGAGGAAGGTCCGATGTGCATGGCGGGGGCGACCTACGGTGCTCTCGGCGCCTTTCCCTCGCAGGGGATCGTGGACTGTAGCTTCAGCGTCGTTCATATTTTAACGACCTCCGTGGAGATTGTATACAGCTTACCGCTTCTTGAAGCATCATGCGGTGTTCTATAATCTGGAATGCGGCCTGTAGGGTTTTCGGCCTTTTTTCAAAGATCTCTTCTAAAAGAAGGCCATGCCTAGACTTATCGATGCCCGCTGTCAGGAAATTGACAGCCATCTATTCTATTAAGTCTGGAATTTCTGCTATCTCTTCTCTGAACCGGGTTAGGAAACTCCTGAGACTTTCGCCGGAGCGTTGGTGCATTGTCATCAAGGATGCTGTAACTTTGATTCCTTTGTAGTTGCTGGAGAACCGGGCTTGAAACTTGCTTTTCAGAGTTCTCCACGAGTCGATTGACCGAGGTGGCAAGTTACTGTACCATCGGAGAGCCGTGCCTTGAAGGCAAGTGGAGAAGAACTGACACCTAGCGATCTCCGAGTGGCCGAAGAAAGCCATGCGACCATCAAATGTGTTTAGAAATGCTAACGGGTCCGAGGATCCATCGAAATGATCGAGAGCAGGCGTTTTCAACGTCCTGTCGATGCGCGCCTTCTCAAGCACTAATGATAGGGGACTCTCGGAAATGGTTTCAAACCCTGCTTGATTTCTCATCAAGGTACGCATCTGGGTGATTTCCTCCTGCATTTTAGCGAACTCCTCGTGAGATATAGATTCTGTGGATTCTGTCTGACGCGAGACATCGGTAGATGACAATGTCCTCTGTTGACGCTCGCGTGGTTGTGAATATGTCGACTCTGCCAATGGTTCATATTCGTACTCAGCATCGTCCTCGTCATAAAATTCATCATCTTGTTCTTCATTTTGAACTGTAGTTTGTTGGAGTTCTCGACGGAGACGGTGAATCTCGCGTTTTCGCTCAAGTTTAGCCTGCAATCTCCGAGTTTCGTGTTCTAGAAACTCGAGTTCTTCATCTGAATCAAGTGGGTCTTCTGGATTTTCTTGGTTTTGGGCTTTTAGCCTTTCTTTCTTTTCCAAACGCAGTCGGATGTCGCTCGAGAGGACTTTCTTCCCTTTAGATGTTTGAACTCTAAAACGCTGATCTGACACAGTTTTTCTTTTTCTGTCCCTTTGGAGTGAGTCCTTCAAGCCCAGAAATTGATCTTCTGGAGGAGCCTCAGGTGGAGGGAACAAACACTTCGGCTTCAATGCCGGTTGTTTAGGAAGCTCGCGATCGCCGTGGGTCGAGGGGTCGGCGGCAACTTCTGCCGTCAACTCCTTTACCTGAGTTGGTCCGGCGGTTCCCGGATCAAGCTCTTCTACAATCATCTTCTGGTTGGATCTTGTTAAAGTAAAGCTCCTTCTAGCGCCAAATGATGTGCCAATAATATTATTATTATTATTAGACTATAATTTTAGGAGATGATCTTCTTTGATTAATGAGCCAACCTCCTTCAATGGGGTTATTGTCCTTTATTTATACCAAGTCCCAAATGGGCTTTATCTTATAAATTGGGCCTTCTTGGGCTTTACATAATGTTTCATAATTATCCTAACTATGATTCCTTTGGGCCATCTTGTCTTGGTCCAACAGATACTTATTCCTTTACTGCATCAATAATGACTAACACATACCTTGATTATAACCAATATTATATGTAGAAACAACACCCAAGAAGCAGTATGCTAAAAAATCTAAATGTTCAAGAAAATTATGCCTTTACTGCATCATTAGCGACACACATCCATACGCCTTTAGGAACTTGCCAAGCTAACACCATGACAGGTGCACAGCAGCACACGTATAATTGGTATAGCAATGTAGTCTAGTACTTCGAAATCAAATTTTACACCTTAATCATATGTATGGGAAGCAGCATGTACTTGTAAAGCCAAATGGAATTAAAACAATGTAGATAAAATTAAATAAAAATAAGGAAAAAGTGAAAAAGAAAAGTAGATACCTTTATTTGGGGAAAGAATGGTAAAACGTTATAATTCCAGAGATTGTGACCGCCGGAGAGATGAGTTTCCCGGTGAGGTATTACGCCGAGCACATTATCTGCGCGCGCTCTCTCCCACGTAATATAGTACATTTTATTTTTGTTTTACTATTGAATGTTAAAATGGTGGGCGGTACTACCGGCAATTTTTCACGCCAGACGAAAATTTAATACTCCGTCTGTTCCTAGGTAAACTAGGTTGAAGAGTTCGACACATATTCTAGGAATCATACCTAGTATAATTTTATAACTTATATTTAAGATTTTTTTTTGAATAATAATTTTAACATTTAACTTTTATTCCCAAATTTTTTTTTAAAATAATTTATGTAACTGTAGTAGAGAAAAGTCGTAAAATGCATATCGAACACTCAATTTCAAATGTTAAGAATTCATTGGGACGCAAATAATATTTGTGTTTGTATTTTGAGTACACGAACCACGAACTGAAAGATATATGAACACGAAATATACGATCGAGATGTTGTGTCAGTTTTGGTATACTGGGATGTCGTGTTAGTTTTGTATTTATTCTCTGAGTACACGACACGACACGACACGGGATATACGAAATAAATATATTTATAATTTAATATTAATATTTATTTTATATACATATATTTATAATAAATATATATAAATATGAATATGTTTATTTATAATAAATATTTTTAAAATATTGCATCGTTTTATACTATAGTGAGTGTAAATGATTTAAAGGTGTATATTTTGTATAATTTTGTAAATTTTTTACCTAAAAATTCAGTATTTATAATTATTTATATATATATATTAAATTTTATACGAAACACGACACGAGATCAACAATAAAATGAAGGTACACGAACACGAAAATACACGAATCATAATTGGGTCAGTTTTGTATTTTATCTTTGAGTGCCCGATACGAAAAAGTACACAATGTGAACGGATTGACATATCTACTTGTCGGTTACCAAATATTTTTTCCAAGTACTAGGAGGGTTCATGGATTTATCAAACCCATTAAACCGATTCAATCCGATCCTTTTTTTTATTGTTTATACCGATTAAAAAACCCGATCCTTATATGGGTTAAGGAAAACCTCAAACCAAATTAAATAAGCTAGGTACAGGTTTTAGATTTTTTGAAACGAACCAAACCAACCTGAAATTAAGTATGTTGTTCGATAATTTAAGTGTAATTTATACACACTATATGCAATTATACAATATTTAGTGTGTGCGCGATATGATATATATTACATAATTTTATAGTTAATCTAATTTAAATAATTGCACCATAGTTGAAAGTTATACCTATTTTATATTATATAATTTTTGAAATGAGTGATTATATATAATCTTGAATTTATTTTTATAAAATAATTTAACCCGTTCAAACAGACTCAATTCGATTCAAACCGATGCACGACAGGTAGAGTTGGGTTACAGAATTATACTGTGAGTTGGGATGAAAATTTTTAAACAAATATAATTGGGTAGGGTTACAAAAACGTGTTAGATATGAATACAACACAGAGGGGGGGGTGAATGTGTTTTGGCTTAAATGTTTACTTTTTGATCGACTTTGGGTTTAGCAGTTGGTTATTATCAATGATTTTGTAGAATAGATGTTAAACATAAATAACAATGCAAATATGTAAAACAAAGATCTTCAAAACTCACTTAATTTTATATTAAAAATCAAGCAGTGTTTTGCTACAAAATCTCTAAGTTCTTGGTTTAGAACTTAGCTTCTTTCTTGCGAGAGAATACAATTTCTAATCTATTCAGTCCTGTCTTGAACAAAGGACCTCAGTTAACTTTATATGATAGTTAACTTTGGTTTACACAGTAAACAATAAGAAGTGCTAATCACTTTTCTAACCTGTCACTAATCACTTCTATTTAAAGGAAAAGTGAGATTTCCATATATATATTAGCATATCTTCATCCACCGTGTATTGGTTGATCCTCCTTTATCAGTTAATCTTCACCATTAATCTTGCACATCTCTCAAACTGCTTTTTGTAGACTTGTCAATTCAGCTGTGTGAATTGTTTGTTGATTTGCAACCTTGGATATTGAACTGTTCTGCAATTCTGTACTTAGAGAAATTTCTTTACTTCGAGATCTCCAATTAAGCTATAGAGAACTCGACATCTCGATAGGAATGTTGGCTTATCGATATCTCTGAAACTTCATTGTTGACTTGACTTATCGACAACTCTGAGTTCTCTAGTGAATTTTGGTTTATCGATAACTCAGAGTTCTCTAATGGACTTTGGCTTATCGATAACTCAGAGTTCTCTAATGAATGTATACTTGTCGACATCTCTGAGTTCTCGAATGGGTATTTGACTTATCGATATCTCCAATAGCATTTCCTGAGTTCTCGATAGACAATTCCTGAGTTCTCGATAGGTCTTTCTGAGTTCTCGAATGACTTCTCTATAACACTAATTATGTGACTTGTAGAGATCTTGACTTAGAATGTTTTTCACCAAACAGAATTATTCAACTCCATGCTTCTTCATAATTCTTCTGAGGCATGACCTTCTTGATCTTCTTCCAGATAGAATTCTTAGGCTTGACACTGTTTATGGAAAAATGCTCTAGTCTGCTCCATTTACATTTTACAGACATTAAGTGTTACAAGTATAAATTATAGATTAATGTTACAATACAACTAATCTTAGGGTTGTCAATATGACTTAGTCTTATTTATGTTACAGGCATGTCTTGCACAACAATCTCCCCCAATTTGTGAGAAGATTGCTTATCACAAATTCATGCATGTTAACAAGACTAACCCCAAGTTAAAGAATGAAAATAAAACAATACAAAAGCTGATACAACACTTGTACATTGAACATTTGACAGTTTATAATAATTAAGTAAAGACTGAGCTTTCTGATCCTTTCTCAAGTATGTTCTTAATCTGTACAAGTATTTCTAATTCTTCTAGGATGGGGGTGTCAGTTAGAGCCTCTATTAGTTTCAGCAAATCTAGCTTAGGATAACTAGCTAACATCCCTATCATGTATCTTGACAAAGAGCCAGATTTTACATTCAGAAATCTTCCATCCTTTGATATTCTGCTCTTGCCTGCTGCCTTCAACTCTTCTGATCTTCTAATATACTCATCAATGTCATGCTCATACTTTCTCCTCTTTTCAGCTAGCAAAGCTCTATGCTCATCTCTCATCTCCTCTCTGTTAACCACAAACACTGCTAATATTGTTCTCCATGCCTTAGTGGCTGAATCTTTACCATTCATCAAGCTTAGCACCCTTTTCAGTTCAATAATTGAGAGAGAATCCATTAGTCTATTTCCAAGTTGTTCAAAGGACCCATCACTGTAGTAGATTTTAACTTCTTTGATGTTAACAACCCAAACTCTGACCATTCTTTCAGCTAGCTGTTGGAAGTAGTCTTCATCTGAATCAACAACATTTAGAGGTTGGGAATCATCTTGATCATATCTGTTCCAGATGGCCTTTTCACCAAATACATGATCATTGAGAAATTCAGCTATTAGTTGTCTTCTTCTTTGTCTTTTTTGTCTTCTGAATCTTCTCTTGACCTTGGCTTCTTTTGGACCTATTCCAACTGTTTTGAAGTGTGTTTTATGGGTTGGCTTGAATGAAGGTACAGTTTTGAGTCTTTTCAAAGAAGTTTGGTTGTGAGTGATTTGAGTTTTGAGGAGAGAGTTTGCAGTGAGCTTGTAGAAATATTTAGACTTAGAGGTTTGAGGTTGAGCAGTTTTTGATAAAGTTGAATGTGAAGGTTTAGCAATTGGTATTTGGATATTTAGGGTTTGGAGGGGTTGTGATGTATCATTCTTTTGTCTTTGTCTCCTTCCACCCCTCCTTTGAGTCTCAGATCCACTTTTCTTCTCCTTCTCTTTCTCACTATCACTTTTGCAACCAATTTCCTTGCTAGATTGACTTGAGTTTGAGCCAGAAGGGTTTTGACCATCTTTCTTCTGCTCATCATCACCCAAGTCATCTTTGTTGATTTTAGTTTTAGGCAAATTGGCTTCAGGCTTATCAATGTATCTCCTCAGAATCTTGATCATAACTTCATCTTCACTAGTCTTCAATTTCTTACTTTTCAGCCCAGACTCAAGCACCATTATCAGTCTTCTGTTGGCCATGACACATTTTTTAGGTACTTGGAAATGTTTCAGTTGCTTGGTTGTAGAGCAGATATAGTGCACCCCTTTGCTTGGATGTAGATAGGCTTCTGGGAATGCAGCTTCTTGAGCCTTCTTCAACTCTGCTAGTAGCATTTTCTCTTCATTGGTGATTATCCTGAAATTGTTAATCAAAATATCCACCTCAAATGCTCTTCTAGAAATTAGATAATTGATATTGACTTGCATACATCTGTCTATACCAGAATCATTAAGATTGATCACTATCCTTTTCTCCAAAAACTGGTCCTTGACTGGGATCTGCAGTACCCTGATGTAATTGATAGTCTTTTCCAAGGTCTTTTTGTAAGTGAAGAAGTTGTTGTTGAGAGAGTTCCTTAGTCTAGTGAGCAAATTGTCAAACTCTTGTGTCATTCCTGGACCTTGGGCAGCCATAAAGAGCCTCTCGTGTTCTAGACCTTGTACTTGACTTTTGAGTTTTGATTGTGCTAGCCTTGCATATATCTCCCCCTTAGTCTTGGTGACAGGCATGAGTAGGGGAGTAGGAATCTCAGGTCTTACAGCTTCAGGCAATGTTGGCAGTAGTATGTTGAGTTTTCCCATAATGGCTCCCAAAGCAACTGTATTCTGCATTTGTAAATGCTTATGGAACTCCACTAGGGCCTGAATATCATGCTGTTGACTCTCAACCAATGTGGTTAGAGCTCTGACTTGTGAAGATAAATCTGAGTTGGAAGCTTGAAGTGAAGAAATTTGATCTTGAAGTTCTTTTATTTGAGGAGTAGAAGTAGTGGAGACTGTTGTAGCTGAGAAGAACCCAAAGTGTTCATCAACAGCTTTTCTGACACCCTCCATGAGAAGAAATGAAGGCTCATACCTAGCAGTATGCATTTGATTTAACTTGACCCTGGTATCATTTGAATTTGTGATATGAGCTTGAACTTGTTCAAACAGGGCCTTGAAAGAACTCTTCATATTTGACACTTCTTTCTCCATGGAGGCCAGATTCATCCTTGACATTTACTCAGTGAAAGACTGGAATTTATTCTTGATGTCCTTATGAGAAGGCACAATGTCATCCATCTTTTCCTTGATCAGCTTCCTGATTTTATCTTCATGTCCAGTCAATTTAACTTCAAGGGCCTTTCCAAAGAGATGGAAAGCCTTGAGTTGAGCTTTGTGCACATCCATGATGGCATCATAGACTTCAGGAGGAGTGAGAGATTTAGCATTGCTTCCCATGATAGTTATGTACTCCCTCCTGAATCTAGCCAAAACTTCATCCATTTCTGCCACATGGTCATCAGACAACCAGGCATCTATATTGCCATCCTCTTCAGCCTCATCTACTATCTTCTCCTTCTGTTGTTCAACCTCTTCATTAGAGCATAGCAGTATAGCTTGATAGTCCTGGTTCCCCATGTTTGAAGTGAGCAATTGATGAGAGAGATTGGCCAAGCCTGAGATTTGATCTACCAACATGTCATCAATTGTAGAAGGCTGAGCTTCTATATCTTGTAGCCATTGAGCCATGACATGTGGTTGGCTGGATTGAGATGTGGATGGCTATTGAGAAATGTCTAGATTACCACCTGTGACTGAAGTCACAGTTTGACTCACAGATAAATCTGTGGTTTTGACAGTTTGTTGTTCACCACATGTAGTGGGAACCTCCATTGGAATTGGAGAGGATTTGACTGGGTTACTGTCATGTACACCAGCCTCAAACCTTTGTGCACCTTGCAGAGCACTGTCACATAAATGTGATGAACTTGCCTCTCCCATAACAGTTGGAAATTGTACTCCTAGCTTCAACTCCCAAGGCAATTTCAGCTAGGATTTTGAGGGGAGTTGTTCCTTCTAGAGGAACCTCCAATTGAATTGGAGAGGATTTAGATAGCTCTCCCTCAAGAGTACTACCCTCAAACCTATTCATCTGTGAAGATGATTGTACACATGAAGGTGCAAGAGTGACCACGGGGTCTTCAGTAAAAACTGATGAAACCCCCATGTTTTTGATGGTGTCATCAAGGTCTGCCCCAGCTAGTAGCCTCTCACCATCTAGATGTTGGTTCTGGGTGGTGATCACAGTTTTATGAACCATGTCACTTGAGTGTTGGTGCACTTGAGAATCAGATTCAAGTGCTCTATATGATGAAGAAATTTGAGAGGTTAGAGAAGTTTGCTCAGTTGTGAGTGTTGGCAGCTCCCCCTGAATGGATGAGGGAGCTTCAAATGATGTGCCCTCAATGTGTTTGCCATCCTTATTTCTTCTACCATACACTCTAGGTGCAGGTTGTGCTGACTCAGTACATGATGCATTGGGGTGAATGCTCTTTTCAATAGTTACACCTTGTTGAGAGGATGTATCTAGTAACTGTTTACTCCTCATTTGTTCAACTGTGCCCTTTTGGGAGGACACGGAGGTGTTTTAAGTGGTCAACTCAGGTATCTTACTCTTCTTTGGTCTCTTGACCAAGGGTGACTCTGGTTCAGTTTGAACTGTTTCACTCTCATTTACAACAGCAAGGGTTGGTTCATTTCTCTTCTTTTTACTCACTTCAGTCTTTTGAGAGACTAAAGTGGTTGGTTTGCTAACATCTAGTGGTTTAGAAGAAGGGGTTGTAGCTTTGGACGGTCCCTGTTGGTGTGCCTGTGTTTGTACTTCCACAGGCTCAGGAACCATAGCTGAACTAGCAAATTGAGGAGCCCTCATGTCTGGAATAGGGTAAGGATAAGTCCTGAATCTCTCCAACATAAATGGAGTGATTCTAAGACTTACACTCATCTTATTCTTTGTAGTAAGTGAGCCAAATATTATTTTGGACACTTGCTTACAATTGCCAATTCTACTACTATCAATACCAGCTAACAAATGTATGTCATTTACTTTATGAGCTAAAGTAGACATAATAAACCTTGGAAAAAAGATTTCTTTACCTCTATTCTTCAAAGGCATAGTAAGCCTGGTAGCCAGCTCCTCCAGAATTAGAGCCCCAACATTCAAATGCCTGTTGTGAGCTATTGAGAACACCAGCTTCTACATCACACTTGAGATGTTGTCAAAGCCAGTTTTTCTGTAGGTGAAAGCCCTCACTACAGAATCAAACACAAAGGACCATTCCTTCCTAAGGCTTGTCCTGTTCAGGCTTGCCAAGTTGATTGAGCCACTGTAGTTGATAAAGTCCATGAATTCACTCAGCTCATCTGCAGTTGGCATCTCTCCATAGTTTTCAGTTGGCAATCCCAGGCCTGTATTCACATCAACAGCTGAAAACTCAATTTCTTGGCCTCCAATTGTGCAGGTGACCACCATAGAAGTGACATTCTCTAGAACAATTGTCCTAGTTATAGCTGATGTCCAAAATTCATGAAGAACAGTCCAAATACAGCACAGGAGTTGCAGTTAAAGCACCTGTAATATAGGATTCAGAAAGAAACTTCACAAACCCCTTGAAACTATCAGGGGCTTGGTTAGCATCAAGAAAAGCAATAAAGTTGGTTCCCTTCTCTGGAATGATAGCTCTAACAATATTTTGTGCCATTTTAGTGTGTAGAAGTAGTGGTTAAGAAAAAGTTTTGAGAAAGGAGCAAAAACGAGAGAGAAATCGTCTTTTGTCTGAAAGCTAGGTCACTTGAGATCTCGAAAAAGTGTAAGTACAGTGTATGTATCGAGAAGTCTGGGTATTTATAGAAAAAGTAAAAGACTTGTCGAGAAGTCAAATAAACGTTTGATATTAAACTTATCGAGAAGTAATTTTGAATTTGAAAAAGGTACATTCGATAAGTCATTTTATTAATTCTTTTCGAGAACTAATAAATGATTTATCGAGAACTCTGATAAATGCCCAATTTTTCCGAAAATGGACTAAAATGATTCTAATTTATTTGAATTGAATCAAATTGAAATCAGAATAAATTTTCCAAAAGTATTTGTCTAAAATAATTCATTGAATTAAATTATTTTAGTTCTGAGTTATTGATAAGTCTCAAAATATCCTTGTCGAGAACTCTATGAATTAACACTATTAGAGAACTCTACATGGTCTTATCGATAAGTCATAATAGAGCTTATCGAGAAGTCATTCGAGAAGTCTGTAAATAGAGTTATCGAGGACTCACTCGAGAACTCTAGAATGACTTGTCGATAAGTCATTTTGACTTATCGAGAACTCAGTTCTCTATACCTTTGAGTACTGTTATTCTGCCTTGTGTTAATTTTACACATTTAAGATATAAATTAACAACTAAGCAGTTTACTTAGAATTTGAAATATTCTAAGTTAATTTTTTAGTTTTAAAAAAAATAAATATACAGAGATTCTGAAATATTTATAATTCATATTTCAGTTAATTTCCAATTAAATCAAACTAGGTTGATTTATTAGAAATTAATCTGCTGCAACACATTAGCTGAGTTCTTGCCTTAGGATGAAGAATTGAGCATTCCAATTTCACTCACAAGTCTAGTGAAGGTTGCTTCATCCAAAGGTTTAGTAAAAATGTTAGCTAATTGTTTCTCTGTTGGAACAAAAATGAGCTCAATGGTACCATTTGCAGCATGTTCCCTGATAAAATGGTACCTAACATCAATGTGCTTTGTTCTAGAATGATTAACTGAATTAGCTACTATAGATATGGCACTAGTATTGTCACACATAATAGGAATTTTATGTAACACTAGACCATAGTCCATTAGCTGATTTCAAATCCAAAGCACCTGAGCACAACAACTTCCAGCAGCTATATATTCAGCCTCAGCTGTGGAAGTTGACACAGATTGTTGTTTCTTACTATACCAGGATACAAGTCTTTGACCAAGAAATTGACAGCTTCCACTAATACTTTTCCTATCAACCCTGCATCCAGCAAAATCTGTATCTGTGTATCCAACAGCTTCAAAACCAGTTCCCTTAGGATACCATAATCCCAAGTTTGGAGTTCCCTTTAAGTATTTGAAAATCCTTTTCACAGCCATCAAATGTGATTCCTTTGGATTGGCTTGAAATCTAGCACATAGACAAGTAGCAAACATGATGTCTGGTCTACTAGCAGTCAAATAAAGCAATGATCCAATCATCCCTCTGTAGCTTGAAATATCCACACTCTTGCCTTTCTTGTCTTCATCCAACCTGGTTGCAGTAGACATTGGTATAGATGCAGGTGAGCTATCCACCATACCAAATTTCTTCAATAAGTCATTCACATATTTGGTTTGACTGATGAAAATACCATCACTTCTTTGGCTAACTTGAAGGCCATGGAAGTAACTCAATTCTCCCATCATGCTCATTTCATACTCACTCTACATTAGCCTAGAGAATCTTTGACAAAGCTTTTCATTTGTAGATCCAAAGATGATATCATCCACATAGATTTGAACTAGGATCATATCTTCACCATGCTTCTTGTAGAAGAAAGTCTTATCAATAGTACCTCTGGTAAAACCATGTTTGAGTAGAAATTCTGACAGTGTGTCATACCAGGCTCTAGGTGCCTGTTTCAATCCATATAGAGCCTTGAGTAATTTGTAAACAAAGTTAGGAAATTCTGGATCTTCAAAGCCAGGTGGCTGTAGCACATAAACTTCTTCTTCTAGTTCACCATTAAGAAAAGCACTCTTGACATCCATTTGATACACCTTGAAATTTGAGTGTGCAGCAAATGCCAAAAAAATTCTTATTGCTTCTAGTCTTGTAACAGGAGCAAAAGTCTCATCATAGTCAATTCCCTCTTCTTGTGAGTAGCCTTTAGTAACTAGCCTTGCTTTGTTTCTAGTAACAATTCCATTTTCATCCATTTTGTTCATGTACACCCACTTAGTTCCAATTATGCTTCTGTTCTTTGGTGCAGGGACTAATTTCCAAACTTTGTTCCTCTTAAACTGATTCAGCTCCTCCTGCATAGAACATATCCAATCAGGATCCACTAGGGCTTCTTCAGTTTTCTTGGGCTCTACTTGAGATAGAAAACATGCATGTAGGCATTCATTAGCGGTTGCACTTCTAGTTCTCACACCAGCTGAGGGATTACCAATAATAGCTTCTACTGTATGACTCATATCCTACTTTCTAGTGTGTGTCTGTTGACTAGTGCCTTCATCATTTTCTTCAGTATTACCATGGCTGTCATTTTCATTATCTCCTTCTCCCCCTGAGTTTGTGCCATCAAATTCAGGTGTCTGAAGAGAGCTTTCATTCCCATGATTTTGTTCAGAGGTCTCTCCATGTGTCATTTGTTGTGCCAAAACTTCATCTTCCTCATCAGAATCACTATCAATGGTTAGATTCTCAAATGCAAGAGCTTCAACATCATTTACATCAAGGCATTCCAAGTCTGGACACTTGTCATCATAAAAAATCACATATGTGCTTTCCATAATTTTCTTTTGATCAATCACATAAACTTTGTAGGCTGTTCTTTCCAATGAATATCCCAGAAAAATTACTTCAAAAACTTTAGAGTCAAATTTTCCCACATATTCAGAGTTATCTTGTAGAATATAACACTTGCTTCCAAACACATGTAGATGCTTCACTGTAGGCTTCCTGTTAGACATGATTGAGTAAGGTGATTTGCCATGAGCTTTGTTGATGAGATATCTGTTTTGAGTGTAGCATGCAGAATTAACAGCCTCTTCCGAAAAACTAGTTGGCAACTGAGCATCTTGTAGCAAGGTTCTAGCAGCTTCAACCAATGTTCTATTTTTCCTCTCAACTACTCCATTCTGTTGAGGTGTTCTAGCTGCTGAAAATTCTTGAACACTGCCTTTGCTTTTGCAGAATTCACTTAATGTTGAGTTTCTGAATTCTGTTCCATTATCACTCCTCAATCTTTTCACACTAACTTTTCCTTCAGCTTGCTTCTCAATTTTCTTGATGTGCTCAATTATAATGTTTGGAGTTTCATCTTTAGAGTACATGAACTCAACCCAAGTGTATCTTGAAAAATCATCAACCATGACAAGGGCATATTTGTTCCTTGAAATGGACAAGACATTTACTGGCCCAAACAAGTCCATGTGAATAAGTTGCAGAGGTGCACTTAAAGAATTCACAGATTTTGACTTGTGACTTGATCTTTTCATTTTTCCTTTCTGACAAGCTTCACAAACTTCCAGTTGAGCAAATTCCAGACTGGGCATGTCTCTCACAAGCTCCTTCTTGACTAAGGTGTTGATTGCTTTGAAATTCAAGTGAGATAGCTTCTTATGCCACAATTTGCTTTGCTCTTCTGATGCCTTGGTGTAGAAATAACACACTCCATCCTTATTTGTTGAGTCTAAGTCTACAACAAACAAGCTTCCCTTTCTTACTCCTTTAAGAGCAATTTCACCAGTCTTTTTGCTAATAAAAGCACAATTTTCTTTGTTGAAAACAACTTGAAAACCTCTGTCTGCAAATTGAATAACACTTAGAAGATTTACTCCAAATCCAGCAACTAGTGCTACATCTTCAATGACAACATTTCCAGAAACAATCTTGCCATATCCCATTGTGAATCCTTTGCTGTTGTCTCCAAAGGTCACCAAAGGGCCATCCATCTCCTCAAATTGTGATAGCAGGGCCTTATCACATGTCATATGCCTGGAACATCCACTATCAATGATCCATATGACCTTCTTTCCTTTGCCCTGCACACAATGAGGATTAAGTGTGTTTAGCTACCCAAGCTGTGTTGGGCACTTTCTTCTTGTTAACTGATTTTACAGAAGTAAAATGAGAAATTTCAGATAAAATGGAATTCATAGACTGTTGAGCATTTTCCCTTTCAGATATAGAACCAACTTTTGATTCTATGAGATCAATTCTCAATTTGTGGCAACTCTTCATCACTTTCATGTTGCAGGGAATGCAGTCAAACTTGTCACATAATGAATAGGGGTCATTAGCCTTAGCTTCATTGTACTTACAGACTCCTTCAGGTGGATTGCTAACAATCTTTTTACAAAGGTGAGTTAGGTGATTCATTGATCCACAATTCTCACACCTCTTTCTAGGAGCATCTGCAACATAAGCAAAATTATTGCTTTTTTTATCCCAATCTTTCCATTTTTATTCTTCTTTTTCTTTTTGACCTCTTCAGCTTTAATCTCCTTCACGGGCTCCTTAGTTTCTTGATTGGCTTTTAGTGTTTCAACAGAGATGGAAGACTGAGTTGTCTCATCATTTTTCTTTTCCTTGTCCTCATCAGCTATCTCCTATTTGATGATCAACTCTTCTTCACTAAAGTTCACCTCACATGCCTTGAACAAAGGTGATTCAACTTTCTTCAAAATAATTGGAACATTCTCAGTTTCAGTTGATTTTCCTTTGTCACTGACAGACTTCTTTTTATTGTTCAAACCCTCATAATCAAGACCAATGGCAATGTTTGCACATGGCTTATTCTTTTCATGATATTAGGCCAATCAACTCAGAAGCATTTTTGAAGGATTTCAGCTTCACTTCATTCTTCTCCAGCCTTTCTCTCAATACTGCTTCAATTTCACTTGCACACTTTAATTTGTTCTTTAAGTATGCATTTTCTTGCTTAGCAGCATCAAGCTCAACCAGCAACAAATCAGTCTCTTGTTTTTCAATCTCAAGTTTTTCATTGATCTTTTTCAATCTGCTAACTTCCTCATTTGCAGCAACCATGCTTGTATGAATGTGGAACATTTCTGTGCTCATCTTTTTAACAGTTTCCTTATATTGACTCATATTTAAATCAATTGTGGTAAGAGTTGGTGCCTGTGATTTAGATGATAAAGAATCTCCTTGCTCCAAGGCCATGAGTGCATAGTTTCCAACTTCTTCATCTTCATCATTATCTGAATCATCCCAGCTTTTTCCCTCAGCAATATAAGTTTTCCCTTGTTCCTTCTTTAGAAGAGCATCATACTTTGCTTCCAATTCAAGATAGGCTTTGTCTTTCTTTGCCTTCTTGGGTTTCCTACATTCTGTAGCAAAATGGCCCAACTCATCACAATTAAAGCACCTTATGTTTGATCTATCAACAGATCCAGTTTTGTAGCCAGTTTTGCTATCTGGAGTGTACTTCCCTTTTCCTTTCCAGCTGCTGTCTTTGTTGAAGGACTGTCCTTTGCTCTTGAAAAATCTTGGTTTCTTCATTCTAATGTTAGAGAATTTTCTAGCCAAGTAAGCCATTGATTTGTCTAGATCATCAAGCTCATCAAGAGTGTAGAACTCATCTTCTTCATCCAATTCCAGTATGACTTGCTCTTTAGTGTCATTGACTATTTTCTCACTTGTAGAAATTTCTGGAGTTTGGGATCTTTGCTCATCATTAGAGGTCTTGTCATCATTCACAATCAGTGCACTTAAGCCATCCATTACATATCCTTGACCAACCCATAATGATTTCTTTTGAATCATTTCAATTTCATAAGTTTTCAAAACCCCATAGAGCACTTTCAGTGTGATTCTACTCAAATCCCTTCCTTCTCTGATTGCAGAGATCTTTTGTTCCAAATGATCAGGGAGAGTAAGCAAGAACTTCAAATTCACTTCTTCAACATCATAAAATTTATCATGAAGCTGCAAGTCATTTATCAGCTTATTAAACCTTTCAAACACATCAGTAATACCTTCCTTTGGTTTAGCCATAAAACCCTCATACTGAGAAATCAATATCCTTCTTTGATTTGACCTAACCTCCTCAGTTCCTTCACAGAGTATCTCAATCTTTTCCCAGATCTGTTTAGCAGTGTCACAGTTGACAATGTTATTATACATTACATTGTCAAGTGACTCAATTAGTATCAGTTGCAAAGCACTGTCTAAGGAAACTTTCTCTATTTCAGTTTCAGTATACTCAGAGGCATCCTTGGGAGCATAATGAGCTGGAATAACCATGTCTCCATCTGCGGTTTCCTCAACTCTAACCATAGGAGTGAAGGGCCCATTCTGGAGGATCTGAATGTAAAGGTGATTGGCCATTCTTATAAACAGCAACATTTTCTTTTTCCATAAAGTATAGTTGGCCTTATCAAAGGGAGGAATCTTGATACAACTGATTTTCTGTGTATTCATTTTTCTAAGATCTAATATGTTTACTTTCAGATTTGGCTCTGATACCACTTGTTAGATATGAATACAACACAGGGGGGTGAATGTGTTTTGGCTTAAATGTTTACTTTTTGATCGACTTTGGGTTTAGCAGTTGGTTGTTGTAAGTCATATGTCATAGCCTATTTGTATATTCGAGGATTCAACTCAACTCAAATAAGAATGTAATAAGTAAATAGTGGATCTACCGTCAGAGAGATCTCGCAAAGTAACATCTGTCAGAGGATTCAGAAACAAGGTTCATCTACAGACTTGAGGAGTTAATTCACTGGAAGAAGTTCAAGAAATTGATCAAGCCTCAGTGATATAAATCAAGATCGTGGATTTAATCAAGTGACAGAGATCTCGTCAGAGTATCATTAATTACAAGGATTTAATCTGAAGAAAATCAAAGTGTCAAAGTTAAGACATGAAGAAACGTCACGGAAGTTAGTCACTCATGAACCAGACAGTACATCGAGTGTCAACATTGAAGTGGTGGAATTGATTCATATATTTCAGTGATTTTCAGAAGATATACAGAAGAATAGATGCTGCTCAAGATTAGTATTAATTCTCTATTAATTAATTAAGTCATATAATTTAATTAAGAAAATAAATTATATCTGCAAAAGATTAATTTATTTGATTAATTAAATTAATTGATTAATTAATTCTGAATTAATATTAAGAATTTTCAGAATTTAAATTGGTTTAAAAATCTGTTTTAATTCAACAAGACAACTGATTGTATTAGTATGACAATCGGTATGACAATCAATAGTCATACTGAAAGTCATGCTAATTCAGTTGATTGTCATACCAGAATTATTATTAGATTAAAATCACTTATTAATTCAGTAAAAACAATCTGTTTGAACTACTATGACAATCGGTATAACAATTGATTGTCATACCGAAAGTCTTGCTAGTTCATTCTGATTGTCTTGCCAGTTCTAAACAATAGTCCTACCGATAGTCTTGCTGAGCCAAAGAGATTGTCATGCCAGTTCATTCTATTCGGCTGTTGGATTAAATAGAAGCAGAAGTCATTCATTCAATTCAATCATCCAACAAAAACAGAACCCGAGAACAAAAGAAAAAGAAGTAGAAAAAATTTTCATCTCATCTGCAAACTTCAAGATCAATTTCTAGATTGTAAAGTTAAATCCAATCAACTAGAAATCTTTATCTTGTTCTTGTGTAACAATCTAGCGGATCAAAATCCCTAGAACTTAATCTCAAATCATGTTTAGCATTTGATTCTAATTATTGCAAAAATAGAAAAAGTTCATGTCGAATTTATTCTAAATTTGTGATAATTAATTTGTGATTAATTCCTTGTAATTGATACAGTTGTTGTAACACCTTTCAAGTTTAATAATATTCTTATTTAACTTGAATTTTGTTTCATATTTTTATTCCGCATTTAATTCGATTATTCGATACTGTTTGTATTCAACCCCCCCTTCTACAAACACATTGGGACCTAACAATTGGTATCAGAGCCTTCTGATTAACGAACAAATCAAGATCCTAGACTTTTGTGATTTTTCAACTCCTTGAATTTTTATTCATTCAAAAATTCATAATGACTTCACAAAAAGTTGGAACCGTTAAAATTCCACAATTTGATAAAGAGAATTATATTATGTGGAAGAAGAAGATGCTCTTGTTTTTACAAGTGGCAAATCCCAAATATACAAACTTGTTAAAGAAGGGGATAAAAACTCTGATGGTTATTGAACCGGAGGTGATAGTAGATGATGTTGTGATCACCAATCCAGAACCTATCCTAAAGATCCTGAAGATTTTACTCCTGATGAAAAGGAAGAAGCCTCCTTGGATGCCAGCCTTCAATTAATTTTAATTGATTCCCTTGATCCCTTGATGAACAGACATGTGATGAACTGTAAAAATTCCAAACACATGTGGGAAACTATTGAGGTGATCAATGAAGGCACAGAGGAAGTTAGGGAGAACAAGTTGGAGATCCTAACCTCTGAGTATGAACATTTCAAATCAAATCCAGGAGAAGGAATTACTGAAGTGTTTGAGAGGTACAATGCGTTGATCAACAACCTGAACATCAATGGAAAATTTTATTCAATCAGGGAGGTAAACAAAAAGTTCCTTTTAACACTGCCAACTCATCTTGAACATAGAATCACTGCCATTAGAGAAGCTAGAGATCTGAGTGAAATTTCTTTGGACAGGCTCTATGGAGTGTTAAAAACCTATGAGTTGGAGCAGATTCAACAGAAGGAAGTCTACGGGAAGGATAGAATGGTCAGCACATCTACTGCACTTGTAGCTTAAGGTCAACAACAACAGCAATCTCAACAATTGGAGAGAATGGTACAGTGTTCCAAGGCTGAGGAAAATATGTTAGTAGCAGAATATGATCCTCCTACTACAAATCAATCAAGTGATGATTTTTATTCCTTGGAAGAGCTGGAGAAATTGGAAGACGAGTCAATGGCCCAAATTGTCAAGAGATTCTCCCATGTCAGATTCAAGAGGAATCCCAAGCTTAAGTACAAGTCCAACTACAACAAATTCTAGAAAGGTGGATCTTCATCCTCTAACACCAGCAGTGGTGGATACAAAACAGGGATGGTTGATCGGAGCACCATTAGATGCTATAACTGCAATGAGTTGGGACACTTTACCACAGAATGTAGGAAGCCAAAGCAAGTAAGAAAGAACTCTGAAAGGGCTTATCTGGCAAAGGGAAGAAGCTGGGATGATACTGACAGTGAAGATGAAGAAGAAGGAAATCTTACTCTTATGGTTATTGATGGAAATGCTTCATCGTCAAGAATAGAGGTAAAACTTTCTGATGCTGAAATGGTTTATCATCTAAGAGGCAACTTAGATAATGCACGTCGTGATAATGAACTGTTAAGTTTACAGATCAAAGACCTTGAGAAAGAGGTCAATGAATTAAGACTTGTGCATATTAATCAAGATAAATTAAAAGAACAAGTATCTTTTCTAGAGAATAGAGTTGACTGTTACAGAAAACTCGAAACTATTCTCAAAGACAAGATCACCGGTCTTGAGACTAAGGTTAGAGCCTACTTCAATTCTTGTTCGAAGGCTAAAGAGTTCTACAGTAAGCAAGCTGTTAATCAAACATCTGGAATAGGTTATGATTATAATGCTGCTATTGGAGAATTAGGCATAAACTCCCCTCCTCGTGTCTGTGCTAAAGGGAGGGAATTACCACATGTGCTTAAGGGTGTTGATGAACCCCTCTATAAACCATCAATTGCTGAACCATTTGATGCGACCTCTTCTGTTATTCAGGAAGAAATACGTGCTGAAGATCATGTTAATGAGAAGGTTGTTTCCAAGTCAAGTATGTCGAAAGTTCCAGTCAAAGTTGTGAAAGCAACTAAGACTAACTCAGACATACATGAGTTGGATAACAAAAATGCCATGTCTGCCATGCATAAATTGCCTGCTATTAATCACTCTCATAAAGCATGTGGTGTTTCTAATTGTATGTCTTGTGCTTTTAATATGATGTATGCTTATTTTAATGGTAAGCATGTTTCTAATGACAAGACTACTCCTCGTCAACATGTGAATAACAAGAAGCATGATAGGTCTAAGACTGCTAGTCCTTCTAAGGCTAGAAAGGAGACATTTGTACCTAAGCTTAAACAGAATTTTGTTAAGGCTGTTTACAAGGTCAAATGTTCAGTCATTGAGAAAGTTGAGACAATTAAAATTAAAAATGTTGTTTTGCCTGACAAAGGACAGTTCTACAAGTATGTCGGCCCAACCAAGTTTGGGTTCCGAAGAAGGGTTAATCCATTTGTGTTGCAGGGCATTAAATCAGGTGAAACCAGTAGTGTGGATTCTTGACAGTGGATCATCAAGACATATGACCGGAGATAGAGCCCTGCTATCAAATGTGGATTGAGAAAGCTGGCCCCCTGGTTACCTTTGGAGATAACAGCAAAGGTTTATCTGAGGGATATGGCTGTTTGCAAGCTGGTAATGTTATCATTGAACTTGTAAATAGTTTCTATATTTTTGCTATATTTATATAAGTTTTTATTTGTATTTTCTGTAATTATAAATATTGTATGATATATGAAATTGAATGTTGATATCTTGTTGATAGATATTTGGTATTTAATTCATTGATATTTGTTTTTGTTATTATTATTTGTATTGTATTATTATGTTTATTTATTTTATTTTTATTTTATTTTATTTTAAATATTATGCAACATAACAATTAGTATCTAAAGTACTTGACAAGTATCGGTCAATGATATGTTGTTAACATTATGTTGCAGATATTTGTAAGCTTTTGACATGAATGAGAATTACTTAGACTTTACCCTAAGTGATCAATGTTTTATCAAAAACTCATTCATATTAAAAAACAAAATCAAACTTCTTTCTACATTAGTGATTTCTTATTTCATGTAAAATCCTTTGAAATCACTATTGTACATCATTACTCTCAAAAGATTAAATGTATAATTTTCATTCATTATAAATCTTAAATACATTTTATCTCTATAGTGCCATATATTCCGTGTTACAGGTTCAGTCTCCAATGACTTTCTTTCATTGACAGTCATGAGGTTGAAAACCCACAACGTCTATCCCAGACTGTAAAGACAAACACAAAAAAAAAACAGAACCAACCAACACTCTCTTACCACTAAATGTAGTATGAATAAGCGTGAGGGAGATAGTGCCTTAGTGCACCACATAAGAAAGGTTCTGTAGTCAACCCAGTAGCTCTGTCTCCTACAAAGATGAGTAGTATTTAAACCGAGACAACTGCTAACCCCCATACATCTTCTCAAAAAGATGTAATGGTTAAAAAGGCACAAAAACAGTTACTAGATTCATTCTCTCAACAGGGTGCGTCTATTGAAATTTTCCTGTCGGCCAAGGTATCCTATGTAGTGTCACCACCTCAAATATAAACAATTCTTAATGCACAAGGAAAGGTTACACACACAAAGGATGAGTTGACGGAAACAAGAGTTTTGACCATTTTAAGGTCATATTCGATTGTTCAAGGTTCGTTAATGGACCAATTTCCTTTACAGGTGTTAGGTTAGGATACTGATCCAAAAGCCATATGTCAGTGGTCAGTGTCTACCTCCCCAGTCTTAAATCCCCTGGATGCATCTGCGGATAGTGGATCTGACATAGGCGCAGATCGACAACTTGTTGATAATGATTCATATATTACCTGATGAGTCACAAGGAAATGTCTTCACAGACATTAGAAGGGAACTTTGATCTTTATGCTAAATTCGTTGGATCATTGTTTACCTTGCCAGAATTCAAATATGGAACCCTAAAAGGGAAACTAGCAACTTGTAGATTATGACTCAGATTCATCTGACGAGTTTAATAAGGATGGGGATTTGCGAACTCCCATTGCACCACCTGTGACCTCCTTAAGGATGGCTAAGGTGATTTTCCTTGCAGGTACAGCTGGATTATGGAGCTATGAGAGAAGAGTGATACACTTGTGAGAATGAGTGTAAACACGAGTGGAGAGAAGAGTGAAACACATGTGAGGTACACTAAACAGAATCACACACTCACAGTGAGGAAGAAAGAGAAACTTCTTGTTATTTCTTTTCCAACCAAGTGAAATATGAGAACTCCTTCAGACGACGGTATACATTCCTTCTTTAAGGGGGAGATAAAAGCTTAAGTAATAGTTTGGAGGATTCCTCAACTAAGGGGGAGAAATAGCAGGGAGGAAGAAAAAGATCATATGTACACTACACCACACCATTGTTGTTTGTAACTACGGATCCTATTGTACGGGAGAGGTGGTAAACACAAGGTGATTTTCTAGTAAGGGAAGAAGCTATTTTCAAAAGGGGAGTACCATTGGTTTTTATCTGCGGATCCTAATGTACGGGAGAGGTGGTAAATGAAGGTGATCTTCTTTAATCAGTTGATTCTCATAGGGGGAGAAGCAAGAGAGATATGGGCTTCTCAACAGGAAATGTGGTTGTACAAATGAAGATGGAACTACTTGAAGATATGTTCAGTCTAGAGGAACATCTACTTGGAATCTGGAAAATGTTAAATCTAGTCCAGAACTTTTCTACTATTTACTTTGCATTTCTTTTTATATCTTTTTCTCTATTTCAGTTTCAGTATACTCAGAGGCATCCTTGGGAGCATAATGAGCTGGAATAACCATGTCTCCATCTGCGGTTTCCTCAACTCTAACCATAGGAGTGAAGGGCCCATTCTGGAGGATCTGAATGTAAAGGTGATTGGCCATTCTTATAAACAGCAACATTTTCTTTTTCTATAAAGTATAGTTGGCCTGATCAAAGGGAGGAATCTTGATACAACTGATTTTCTGTGTATTCATTTTTCCAAGATCTAATATGTTTACTTTCAGATTTGGCTCTGATACCACTTGTTAGATATGAATACAACACAGGGGGGTGAATGTGCTTTGGCTTAAATATTTACTTTTTGATCGACTTTGGGTTTAGCAGTTGGTTGTTGTAAGTCATATGTCATAGCCTATTTGTATATTCGAGGATTCAACTCAACTCAAATAAGAATGTAATAAGTAAATAGTGGATCTACTGTCAGAGAGATCTCGTAAAGTAACATCTGTCAGAGGATTCAGAAACAAGGTTCATCTACATACTTAAGGAGTTAATTCACTGGAAGAAGTTCAAGAAATTGATCAAGCCTCAGTGATATAAATCAAGATCGTGGATTTAATCAAGTGACAAAGATCTCGTCAGAGTATCATTAATTACAAGGATTTAATCTGAAGAAAATCAAAGTGTCAAAGTCAAGACATGAAGAAATGTCACGGAAGTTAGTCACTCATGAACCAGACAATACATCGAGTGTCAACATTGAAGTGGTGGAATTGATTCATATATTTCAGTGATTTTCAGAAGATATACAGAAGAATAGATGCTGCTCAAGATTAGTATTAATTCTCTATTAATTAATTAAGTCATATAATTTAATTAAGAAAATAAATTATATCTGCAAAAGATTAATTTATTTGATTAATTAAATTAATTGATTAATTAATTCTGAATTAATATTAAGAATTTTCAGAATTTAAATTGGTTTAAAAATCTGTTTTAATTCAACAAGACAACTGATTGTATTAGTATGACAATCGGTATGACAATCAATAGTCATACCGAAAGTCATGCTAATTCAGTTGATTGTCTTACCAGAATTATTATTAGATTAAAATCACTTATTAATTCAGCAAAAACAATCTGTTTGAACTACTATGACAATCGGTATGACAATTGATTGTCATAC
This sequence comes from Apium graveolens, assembly GCF_009905375.1. Lineage (NCBI taxonomy): Eukaryota > Viridiplantae > Streptophyta > Magnoliopsida > Apiales > Apiaceae > Apium > Apium graveolens. Next base: position 278,019,855 of record NC_133648.1, read on the forward strand.
CGAAAGTCTTGCTAGTTCATTCTGATTGTCTTGCCAGTTCTAAACAATAGTCCTACGTTGCCCCTTGAGCCAAAGAGATTGTCATGCCAGTTCATTCTATTCGGCTGTTGGATTAAATAGAAGCAGAAGTCATTCATTCAATTCAATCATCCAACAAAAACAGAACCCGAGAACAAAAGAAAAAGAAGCAGAAATTTTTTTCATCTCATCTGCAAACTTCAAGATCAATTTCTAGATTGTAAAGTTAAATCCAATCAACTAGAAATTTTTATCTTGTTCCTGTGTAACAATCTAGCGGATCAAAATCCCTAGAACTTAATCTCAAATCGCGTTTAGCATTTGATTCTAATTATTGCAAAAATAGAAAAAGTTCATGTCGAATTTATTCTAAATTTGTGATAATTAATTTGAGATTAATTCCTTGTAATCGATACAGTTGTTGTAACACCTTTCAAGTTTAATAATATTCTTATTTAACTTGAATTTTGTTTCATATTTTTTATTCCGCATTTAATTCGATTATTCGGTACTGTTTGTATTCAACTCCCCCTTCTACAAACACATTGGGACCTAACAGACCTAGCCGAAAGGACAAGGAGTATGGAGTAGGGGACTTAGTACTACTAAAAGTATCCCCTTGGAAGGGGTTAATGAGATTCGAAAGAAAGGAAAACTAAGCCCAAGATACATTGGACCTTTTGAGATACTAAGACGGATTGGGAAGTTGGCTTACGAGCTAGCCTTACCCCCGAACCTACAACAAGTTCATAATGTGTTCCATGTGTCAATGCTAAGGAAGTATCATCGGGATTCCAGACACATAGTGGAGTACGAGCATGTGGATATGCAACCAGATCTGACTTACGTGGAGAAACCAGTAGAGATTATGGATAAGAAGGAGCAGGTGCTTCGAACAAAGTGATCAAGCTAGTCAGAGTGCTATGGCATAATCATAATGTGGAAGAATCAACTTGGGAACTAGAGAGCGCAATGCTAGAAAAGTACCCCCATTTGTTTTCTATTTGATTCCGGGACGGAATCCTTTTAAGGAGGGGAGACTGTAATAATCCCAAAATTTTGAACTTTTGTAACCCTTATGAATAGTGTTTTGCTGATGTTACCGAATAAGAAAACTTTTCATGACACACTATGTAGGGGTTCTTTTATTGTTATTCTGAGATCTTATTAGCACTCTATATGATATATAAGTGTATGTAAAGATCGTCAGAATCCAAATTCGAACACTTTGATTTTTCCCGAAAATCCACCAGTACCGAAAGAATTGAGTATAAGGTAACAGGGTAAAAAGGATTTAAATTTAAGGATTATAAGAGAGGATCATAAAAGGAATATAATGTATTGAGAAAGGTTAAGGAAACCCAAGTAATAAGATCCCAGGTATGATCCCTCAAACGATAAACGAAAACGAAAGTTAAGCGAACCGTATAACAGATCAGCGGTCATTAGCCAAGTAATTAGAAGCTAATCAAAGAGATTAGTGGGGATGATGTCATCAACCAATAAGAAGAGGACAAAGGTGGGAGGGTGACATCACATGGTGACATAAGCATGACCAAGCAAAGTGTGTTGTTGGTTGATTTAGAACCACACAAAATTACCATGGTAAAAGGTAACAAAACAAACAAATCAAAAAAAACAACCAACCAAGCCAAAACATTTCATTCTCACCAAAACACAAAATTATTTCACCCTCTTCATCCTAAAAGCTCTCGGCTTTTTCTTCTTCTTCAAAGCAAGAAATTCAAAATCTTAGTTCCAAGCTTTGTTAATTAGCAAGGTAATTATCTAAGACTCCTTATGCATAGATATAGCTATCCTATAAGTTTTAGCTCCTAAATCATTTACAATCTCTTCCTAAAAATCATGGAAGAAGATGGTGAATAGTGTTTTTCAAGAACTAAAATTTTTGTTCTTGAGTTTTTGTTTAGATTAAGCTTGGATAAGGACTTTTAAGGGTGACTCCAAGCTAATTACTTGATTCTCCACTCTCCAAGGAAGGTATAACCCCTCCAAACCCTAACTTTACCTGAGTATTAGGTTTATTTTTGTTGTTATAGTTCATGAGAGGCTTGTTGTTGTGAATGTAGAAGATAGTTGGTGTTGTAATGTTTTGGAGTTGTAATTCTTGGAGTATTGATTAATGAACTTAAGTATAGTTTAAATTCATGTTTGAGAATAGTATAAATTGTTAATGTTGAGTTGTTGGGGCTGTTATGGTGAAGTATGGATGGAGTTTTGATTGGGTTGTGATTGTGGGTTGATTGTGGGTTGATTTGGAGTGGTATAAATTTGGGTAATCGCGTAAACATAGTCGTCGTAATGTCCGATTTACTTTAGACTGTTTTTGTTCTTAATATTATGACCCGTGAACTCACTTCTAGGTTTTGATCATTACCATGATTAGATAGTTCATGTTACGAGCTTCGTTTTGATATGTAGTTCGTTTGATTCCGATGTACGGTTTAGGAGAAACGACCGTTTTAAGTAACGGCGTTTAGCGAACGAACCGTTACCCCTCGCCTTACTTTGAAACCTTGGTTAAGGACTTTAAATGAATAATTGGGATATGAAACAATTATTTTAAGTGGCTTAGGCAGTTGGTAAGGTACTCGCGAAAGAATCGCCTTAAAACTCTTAATGGTTAATTTATTAAAAATGGTGGAGCCGAGGATACTCGAGCGACTTAAGTGAATCGTTAAGCGCGAAAGCGAACGTTAGGACTCTAAATGGTTAAAGTCTAGTTTCTTAAGCGACCGGGGTTTAATTCCGAATTATGTTGTTGTTCATAGGTTATCGGACCTACTCTAAGCTTAAGTCTATCCGGGAGCACTCAGGCAAGTTTTTCTACCCGTTATACTGTTGTTGTGATGTATACATATGTATATGCATTGTCTTGTGATAGATGCATGATGGTTAAATTAGCAAATTCTTGCGATATATTGTAGCATGTGATATATATATTATCTGCATGCCTGTTTCGTATTCTGATACATATATCTGTTGATTCAGTTGATAATACCTATGCTAGAGATAAGCGGTAATTTGCATATACCCTTAGTATAGGGGACCCAAAGCTGAACATTTTCTAAAACCGGGAGTCGATGCTCCCAAGTATAATATATATATATATATATATGAGTAGTTTTTAAAACTATGAATCAAATAAGGTTTATTCGATAACTTTATTTTATTAATGAATATTATTTTTGAATATTCATTCGAGGACTTATGACTCCGATTATTACTAAATAATATTCTTTATTTTATTAAAAAATAATGTGTCGATAATCAAACTTACTTTTGATTATTCAAATAGAGATATTACTTTCGTATAAGTATATCTTTGGTTATTTAATATTCATTTCAAGTATAAGTTTTACAACTCCTACTTCAATTAATTTTTTTTTATAAAGATTATTCTTTATGGGAATATTATTTAAATAATAATATTCAGACATTTTCTAATATATTGGGACTAATTTATTTTATTAAATCATCATCACTCCAAACGTTCTTAAAAAAAATGTTTTCGAGTCTTCAAAATAATTTTAAAGGTTAGGGCCGATCCCAAAACTCATTTTTATATTTAAGATCCTCCTTTCGAAGGGGATTTAAATACTCGCTCAAAAGCTGAGGGATCCGGCTCTGTGGTGTGTTTCATATTCACAACAAGGTTGCTATTTTGATAAAAGAGTTTTTGATTAATTACCCAACACTCGGGAAGTAAAATTCTTGGAACAAGTTAATCCATTAACAGGTATCGCCTGGGAAATATCGGTGAGTTTTCCGTTCCAACTAGATACAACTTCTTGGGGGAGCCGTATCAACAAGTTTCTACTTGGGGAAAGGGGGGACGAGCTTTACGTTTCAGAGTCATGGATTTCATCTGAACTAGGAGTGGCGTAAGTGGTCGAGTAACGCCGGCCCAGCCTTATTATATTGGCCCAAATGGCCCGGAAGTTCCGCTAAGACGGTCCATTCCTTAGAGTCCAGTGTTCGGTTGACAAGTAAATCCGACAGGTTCTCCTCTACATGTAGAAAATGGTGGGGTTGTACTACTACGACTGATCATTGTAAGTGGTCTTCCTGGTGCGGCAAACTCCCGTAATGAGTTCATCATCCAATTGGATATTTCTGCAACGGTACCCAGAGCACTTCGATAGAAAGGCTACGGTTGGGCGATTGTTGAGTGTTGGCATGGTCAAGTTTTCAAAATGATGTTCGCATCAAATGAAGTATCTCGTAATTTCATTTTATTTTGATGATATTTTAAAGATTGATTCTATACAAGTTTTGTCTTGTAGCTTAATCTATGGGATGAACTATTTGTACATTGAACGGTGGTAGTTCAAGTAGTATTCGGAAAAGATATAAGTATATTGGAGTATCTTGTAACTTCATCTTTTAAACTTATATCTAGTAAATGATTATCTTGTGCATGTCAAAGATTTTCAGAAAAACGTTGAGACAAGGTTAGATAAATGAGATCACCTTGCAACGATATTTTATACAGTTATAAACTGGAACTCTGTGTATATTATACATGTCAGAGGATTTCAAAGATTGTGAAAAGTATATATGTATATATATACTGAATATTTTGCGACTTGGTCGCGTTAAGATATCAGCTTGGTTCATTTCTTTTGACCAAGACTTTAATGAGTACTATGAGAATGCTCATATATTGTTAATCAGTATACATATTATTTTGGTGGGCTTGTTGCTCACCCTTGCTTTCTTCTTTCATCACACAACAACAGATAGAAAAGATGAACAGGACCAAGCTCCCGATTCGCAAGCGGTTAGAAAACGTTCTGCAGTATTCTGGAAGCGTTGATGCCGCCGTAACTGAGGTAGAAAATTACCAATAGGCTAGACTTTCAACTTCTGATGTACCAGACTTATGTATCTATATGACTTGTAATAATGGCAAAGAAATGTAAAATTATTCAGAAACCCTTTTAAGGTGTAACGGTGTATAATTGTGGAATTAAGGACTTGTGTTATTTTTGGGTATTCATCTCTGAGACTATAACTTGTGGTGTGTGTGTGTATATTGTGGGGTCACAGTACTCAGTAGTTGGTTGACTGTTAAGATTAAGTATTGATAAGGGAAATGGAACTCGTGACAACCCGAATCCCCGACCCGGATTTGGGGGTGTTACACTCCTTCTTCAAAATTGGTGGCTGCTCAAACTCCAACCCATGCATTACTGATGATAACAAAAAGGGGGAGAAGGATGCAATTGTTCATGTTAGTGAGGGGGAGAATGATGTGCACATTCAAGTTAGTAAAGTAATTGTTTCAGCCATTACTTTTTCAAAGCCACCAGTGTTGGGTAGTATTGACTTGATCAATATTGCAGCAACTGAACTCAAGCTGAAAGAATAAATGAAGAAAATTGATGAGAAAATTGAAAAGGTATTTGGTCCAATTAAAAATCAAGACAAATCTGTGAAGCATTTCATACAATTGAGACAGATTCCAGTAAGTGGAATGAGCTTGAGGAATATGGAAAGAGGTCAAACCTCAGCTAGAAGACATCAAAAGGCCATTGTGATTTTGAAGCCCAAGAATCATTCATCAAAACATTCAAGCAAGAATCCTTTGGACCTAGTCTATACAACCCTTCAACCTGATGAAAAGAAGCTGCTTGCTTACTCCATTTCCAATCATAAAGATCCAAGAGACTCAGTCTTGAAGAAAAGAATAGTTAAATCTACAGGCATAGAAAACTAATTTGTGTGATGGCTGGACATCCTCAATTTGGAGAATCCAAGAAAGAAGAAAAATTGAGGCTCTAGCATCACAAAAGACAGGCTGCATTAGAAGCAAGAAATAAGCTGAGAAGCCTATCACAAAATCATAAAGTGAGAAGCCTGCTATCTTAACTGAAATTGAGAAACTGGAGGAACCAAAGCTGAAATCAGGAAAGGGGTATAGGAAGGAAAGAGCCAAAAGGAAGCTGATATTTGAAGAAGAAGAGATAGAACAAAAGCAAACTCAGTCTACTACTACAAATCAACCAACTATGCACATATTGGAGCAAGTTGAAATCAAGGTCCATCCTGGTATGAATTTTCATGGTGAGCCAATCATTCCCAAGGATGAACCAATAGACTGGGAAAGCCTACCTATTCCTGAGCTGAACATTTCAATACCAACTACCTTCTAAAAGAAGAAGGAACATACCAAGCAAGCCAGTCAAGTCTATCCCATTTAAATCCAAAACCTTATCTAAACCCAAGCCAACAGTCAACAAAGGAGATCAGCTCTTTATTTGTGATATAAAGGAGTTTTGAGACATAAATCCTTAGTTGGATGAGCTAGATAAAGTGAGAGCTATTGATGCCCACAAGAGACTCCCGAAAAGATTATTGTTTAGGTACAAGGGTGGAAAGGAATTTACTTGGCCTCTTCATAGGATTCTCAATGAAGGCTACTCCGTCTTAGTAAAAGTATTCTCTGCAATCAAGAAAAACTTTGAATTCATCATGGTGGCCAAAAAGGAGATACTCAACAAAATTGAACAAATAAGACAAAGCTGGAGAGACCCAAGTGCACTACCAAGAGTCTTAATCATTCCCTACACTGGGAATAGAGTGAACTTGAGGCCATATTGGTTAATGGAGTTCAAGGATGAAAAGAACACCAGAAGATTTTTCAGATTAGAAGACCAGATAAAGATTTCAAGCAATGAAACTCTCAAGGAAATGCAGGAGATGCTTGATCAATATAATGAAGGTGAATCTGAGTTCTATAGACAACTCCAACACCAGAAAGAAGAGAACAATGAAAAACTGGGAAAGAAGACTAGACACTCAAGGAGAAAAGATTACTTTGCTCAGACTAGAGGAGCACCTTGAACAAAGCTTGTAAGACTTATGTGAACTTTCTTTTGTCAACTTCCAATAAAATTGCAGCACTTATCATTTTATCTGTTATTGAATAATCTTTTTGTATAGGGTGTTTTGTTATCATCAAGTCCTTCTAAATTTATGCCTACGATTCTAGTAGACATAAATTGGGCAAGATTGTCAGGAATATGTTGTAGGCTTGATGATATTTTATCAAAACACCTTAGTAGGTTTAATTAAGTGTTATTGTAGCTTTCAACGAACAATCTTATACCGTCATCCGTTGAAAGAGTATCTTATGATTAAATAAGTTTTTGTAGAACATTCTTGCATATTGTAATGTCTTGAAGGATTAGAAGTTGTAGGATATTCTAATTCATGTTGGTTTCAAGTATGATATGCAAAATAGATTGGCTAATTGTAAATAATATGTGACGCCCTCCAAACCCGGGTCAAAAGTTTGGGGTTCACAACACACATACAATATATAAACCTATATATAAAATATTATAAGCAATGACCCTTCTTTACACAATCACAGATCGCAACATGTTAAAGTATGAAAATAAGCCACAACCTTAACTTTATTACAACGTACCAAATTCCAACTAGTTTAATTTACAATTGACAATGAAATTATTCTTACAATCTTGCATAACTCAACTACAATATAAAGCTCCCACTAGCTCGATCCAACTCAACCTGGAATCATATCTCGCACACTGGACTAGAAAACCTCGCTATCAACTATTTACTTTTTTTAACTGTAGAGTATATAAACAGATTCGCAAGAGTGAGCTAACTAGCTCAGCAAGTCATAATAACAATAACTAAGGTTAAAAAAATAATCAAATGAGATGATTTAGAGGAATCAAGTTTCTTGTTAAACAGTCATTAGAATTAAATATTCATTTTAAATTTGAAAACCAAGGTTAGGCTGTTGATCAGTCATGCACTATCCCCGAGTAAGGCACACGACTCTGCTCCATAAACTGGATCCAAGGCACACATTGGCCTAATTCGACCATGAATCTGGTCTGACCACAAATCTGGTACACATAAAGAAAACTATCCAATTCTAAAACAATTCAATATGATAAACATTGTAACTCAATAAAACAGAATCATGATTAACATTGATAAAACATTTATCTCTGTGTATAAAGTAATTCACGAGTATCACCAGGGTTTATCAAGGTATATATATGAAGAACAGCTTCAAGCCAGTTGAAGAATCAGATAAGATGAACAATGGTTCAATGATTATACATGGTGTGGATCTTTGATGTTATAAGTTATCATAGGGTATATAAATTTATGTAAGCTCAAGTAATTCTATTTCAGTGTTTGGTATATGGTGTATATATATTTGTGGGGTGGTATCATATTTGTATGGTTTAATCTATGGAAAATCAACAATCGATGGTTTACAAGGAATAAGGCTTACAGTTCAAAGATCAATTGATGTGATCAGGGTTCAAAGTTGAATGTTTTGAAACACTTGCAATATAAATCAGAATTATTTTGTATACTAGCAACATGTTACGAAAAAGTTCAGAAATACTTGAAATATATCTCGAGAAAGGTTCAGAAGTACTTTCCTTATCACAAATGATTTCCAACTTCACTTGCATTCGTCTAACATTTCTACTCAACTATCACATGTCTCTTTTTTCTATGCCTCTCTTCTTCTCACTAATCACTTGCATTCTTTTTCTACGCCTTGGTTCTATTTATTGATCACCTGGTTTCCTTTTTTATGCCTCGTTTCCTCTCCTAAGAATTACAAGTATCTATCAATACTCAATCTCATATTATTATAATCGTCACATAGACGTTACCAGCTTCTATCTACACTTCATTTCACCCAAACCCGATTTACGGATTAAAAGTTATGACTAAAATAGTGAAACAATAGACACATAGGCATATATCACATTAGTCAGATAGCACATACCACGCAATGTATTTGATAAAAATAATTTTTCAAAGAAGGTTCGGGGTTTAAAATGATTTTTCTGGTATTTAATACGAATTTTTGAACAGTTTTCAGAATTTAAATAGGTACAAAAATTATTTTATAAATAAATAACAAGGTTTGAATACCTGAATTCGACTTTAAAATCATTTGAGAATAATTATCGAGCCTTGAACATAATGTAGAAAAATAAAAAAATATTTTAAAGCTCGAAATATTTTTCGAAAATTTTAAATCAATAGAAATAATTAAATCCAATTAAATAATCAATTAAAATTGATTAATAACCAATTAAATCAATTAATCAATTAATATTCAAATTAATGATTAATTAAATAATTAATTAGTAACTAAAATTAATTAAATAAATAATTCAGATTTATTTCTGAATTTTTAAATTATTAAAAAGTATTTTTGGAGTTAAAATAAATAAATAAAAACAATTTTTAAAATATAATTTTCCAGGGGTTAAAGTGTAAGATTTTAAATCTTTTTTACGAAGGTGTAAACTGTAACTTTCCAAAAACCCAGGGTTAAAATCAATAGTAGCAGAAACATTGGGGGGCAGAAGTGGTAATTTACCACCTCCTTCCCCACTCGTCGTCTCCAGTGGCCGGAAACCATGGCCTCTGCCGAAGCTCGACGGTTTCACCTACAACAACTCCCAGAATTGTACTATAACCTCAGAGCATGCCAAAAACTTGGAACTATTTTTGTCCAAATCATAGCCGTCTGACCGGAAAATGCCTTGCCGACATAGGTGGCGGCGTTTTCCCGGTGACCTTAAACCGGTTCCAACACCCTCTTTCTTTACAAGATTCTATTGCAAATTTTAACTGTTATACTCGCTATTAGCCTAGAATCAGTAACATGGAAATCCCCAAATTTTAATTAAAATCCTTCAAGAACTTCAAGAACCCTAGTTCATATAGTCTCGAAAATTAAATCCAAATTTAGGCATGATGCAGAGCTCAAAAATCAACATATCATATACCAAACTGACTGGCAGGAGATGTTCTACAACATGGAATCATCAAATCACATAAATCATTTGCAAATCAAAAAGTCATAATTTATTCATAGTTAAATTTGAATTGAATAAAATAAAAAAATAATTACTTGATGTTTCTACATTGGTATGGATTGTAGAACTTGATTGTACTCGTCAAGAGTTTCTATTCGACCACTTGCACGCCCAAATTGGAGTTCGATAACGCCTTCGAATGCTCGTTTGATTACGAAGAACACGATGAATAATACTGTTTTCTCTGGATAATTATCTAATTTTACTATCTGCAAATGATTATCTGTACAAAATACAATACTGTATTTGTAACACCCCCAAATCCGGGGTCGGGGATTCGAGTTGTCACGAGTTCCATTTCCCTTATCAATACTTAATCTTAACAGTCAACCAACTACTGAGTACTGTGACCCCACAATATACACACACACACCACAAGTTATAGTCTCAGAGATGAATACCCAAAAATAACACAAGTCCTTAATTCCACAATTATACACCGTTACACCTTAAAAGGGTTTCTGAATAATTTTACATTTCTTTGCCATTATTACAATTCATATAGATACATAAGTCTGGTACATCAGAAGTTGAAAGTCTAGCCTATTGGTAATTTCTACCTCAGCTACGGCGGCATCAACGCTTCCAGAAGACTGCGGAACATTTTCTAACCGCTTGCGAATCGGGAGCTTGGTCCTGTTCATCTTTTCTATCTGTTGTTGTGTGATGAAAGAAGAAAGCAAGGGTGAGCAACAAGCCCACCAAAATAATATGTATACTGATTAACAATATATGAGCATTCTCATAGTACTCATTAAAGTCTTGGTCAAAAGAAATGAACCAAGCTAATATCTTAACGCGACCAAGTCGCAAAATATTCAGTATATATATACATATATACTTTTCACAATCTTTGAAATCCTCTGACATGTATAATGTACACAGAGTTCCAGTTTATAACTGTATAAAATATCGTTGCAAGGTGATCTCATTTATCTAACCTTGTCTCAACGTTTTTCTGAAAATCTTTGACATGCACAAGATAATCATTTACTAGATATAAGTTTAAAAGATGAAGTTACAAGATACTCCAATATACTTATATCTTTTCTGAATACTACTTGAACTACCACCGTTCAATGTACAAATAGTTCATCCCATAGATTAAGCTACAAGACAAAACTTGTATAGAATCAATCTTTAAAATATCATCAAAATAAAATGAAGTTACGAGATACTTCATTTGATGCGAACATCATTTTGAAAACTTGACCCTGCCAACACTCAACAATCGCCCAACCGTAGTCTTTCTATCGAAGTGCTCTGGGTAGTGTTGCAGAAATATCCAATTGGATGATGAACTCATTACGGGAGTTTGCCGCGCCAGGAAGACCACTTACGATGATCAGTCGTAGTAGTACAACCCCACCATTTTCTACATGTAGAGGAGAACCTGTCGGATTTACTTGTCAACTGAACACTGGACTCCTAAAGAATGGACCGTCTTAGCGGAACTTCCGGGCCATTTGGGCCAATATAATAAGGCTGGGCCGGCGCTACTCGACCACTTACGCCACTCCTAGTTCAGATGAAATCCATGACTCTGAAACGTAAAGCTCGTCTCCCCTTTCCCCAAGTAGAAACTTGTTGATACGGCTCCCCCAAGAAGTCGTATCTAGTTGGAAAGGAAAACTCACCGATATTTCCCAGGCGATGCCTGTTAATGGATTAACTTGTTCCAAGAATTTTACTTCCCGAGTGTTGGGTAAGTAATCAAAAACTCTTTTATCAAAATAGCAACCTTGTTGCGAATATGAAACACACCACAGAGTCGGATCCCTCAGGTTTTGAGCGAGTATTTAAATCCCCTTCGAAAGGAGGATCTTAAATATAAAAATGAGTTTTGGGATCCGCCCTAACCTTTAAAATCATTTTGAAGACTCGAAAACATTTTTTTAAGAATGTTTGGAGTGATGCTGATTTAATAAAATAAATCCGTCCCAATATATTAGAAAATGTCTGAATATTATTATTTAAATAATATTCCCATAAAGAATAATCTTTATAAAAAAAATTAATTGAAGTAGAAGTTGTAAAACTTATACTTGAAATGAATATTAAATAACCAAAGATATACTTATACGAAAGTAATATCTTTATTTGAATAATCAAAAGTAAGTTTGATTATCGACACATTATTCTTTAATAAAATAAAGAATATTATTTAGTAAATAATCGGAGTCATAAGTCCTCGAATGAATATTCAAAAATATTCATTAATAAAATAAACGGAGTCATAAGCCCTCGAATGAATATTCAAAATAATATTCATTAATAAAATAAAGTTATCGAATAAACCTTATTTGATTCATAGTTTTAAAAACTATTCATATATATATATAAATATATATATATTATACTCGGAAGCATCGACTCCCGGTTTTAGAAAAATGTTCACCTTTGGGTCCCCTATACTAAGGGTATATGCAAATTACCGCTTATCTCTAGCATAGGTATTATCAACTGAATCAACAGATATATGTATCAAGAATACGAAACGGGCATGCATATAATATATATCACATGCTACAATATATCGTAAGAATTTCTAATTTAACCATCATGCATCTATCACAAGATAATTCATATACATATGTATACATCACAACAACAGTATAACGGGTAGAAAAACTTGCCTGAGTGCTCCCGGATAGACTTAAGCTTAGAGTAAGTCCGATAACCTATGAACAACAACATAAGTCAGAATTAAACCCCGGTCTCTTAAGAAACTAGACTTTAACTATTTAGAGTCCTAACGTTCGCTTTCGCGCTTAACGATTCACTTAAGTCGCTCGAGTACCCTCGGCTCCACCATTTTTAATAAATTAACCATTAAGAGTTTTAAGGCAATTCTTTCGCGAGTACCTTACCAACTGCCTAATCCACTTAACATAATTGTTTCATATCCCAATTAGTCATTTAAAATCCTTAACCAAGGTTTCAAAGTAAGGCGAGGGGTAACGGTTCGTTCGCGAAACGCCGTTACTTAAAACGGTCGTTTCTCCTAAACCGTACATCGGAATCAAACGAACTACATATCAAAACGAAGCTCGTAACATGAACTATCTAATCATTGTAATGGTCAAAACCTAGCAGTGAGTTCACGGGTCATAATGTTAAGAACAAAAACAGTCTAAAGTAAATCGGATATTACGACGGCTATGTTTACGCGATTACCCAAATTTATACCACTCCAAATCAACCCACAATCACAACCCAATCAAAACTCCATCTATACTTCACCATAACAGCCCCAACAACTCAACATTAACAATTTATACTATTCTCAAATATGAATTTAAACTATACTTAAGTTCATTAATCAATACTCCAAGAATTACAACTCCAAAACATTACAACACCAACTATCCTCTACATTCACAACAAACAAGCCTTTCATGAACTATAACAAAAAAACTAAACCTAATGCTCAAGTAAAGTTAGGGTTTGGAGGGGTTATACCTTCCTTGGAGAGTGGAGAATTAAGTAATTAGCTTGGAGTCACCCTAAAAAGTCCTTATCCAAACTTAATCTAAACAAAAACTCAAGAACAAAAATTTTAGTTCTTGAAAAACACTATTCACCATCTTCTTCCATGATTTTTAGGAAGAGATTGTGAATGATTTAGGAGCTCAAACTTATAGGATAGCTATATCTATGCATAAGGAGTCTTAGATAATTACCTTGCTAATTAACAAAGCTTGGAACTAAGATTTTGAATTTCTTGCTTTGAAGAAGAAGAAAAAGCCGAGAGCTTTTAGGATGAAGAAGGTGAAATAATTTTGTGTTTTTGCTGAGAATGAAATGTTTTGGCTTGGTTGGTTTTTTTTTTTGATTTGTTTTGTTTTGTTACCTTTTTACCATGGTAACTTTTGTGTGGTTCTAAATCAACCAACAACACACTTTGCTTGGTCATGCTTATGTCACCATGTGATGTCACCCTCCCACCTTTGTCCTCTTCTTATTGGTTTGATGACATCATCCCCACTAATCTCTTTGATTAGCTTCTAATTACTTGGCTAATGACCGCTGATCTGTTATACGGTTCGCTTAACTTTCATTTTCGACTATCGTTTGAGGGATCATACCCGGGATCTTATTACTTGGGTTTCCTTAACCTTTCTCAATACATTATATTCCTTTTATGATCCTCTCTTATAATTCTTGAATTTAAATCCTTTTTACCCTGTTACCTTATACTCAATTCTTTCGGTATCTGGTGGATTTTCGGGAAAAATCAAAGCGTTCGAATTTGGATTCTGACGATCTTTACATACACTTATATATCATATAGAGTGCTAATAAGATCTCAGAATAACAATAAAAGAACCCCTACATAGTGTTGCATGAAAAGTTTTCTTATTCAGTAACATCATCAAAACACTATTCATAAGGGTTACAAAAAGTTCAAAATTTTGGGATTATTACAAGGAGTGTCTGATGGAATTGGTTGACAAGCACCTTGGTAAAAGAATTCTCCACTGCTGTCATCCTAGAGTCCAAAGAATCAATTTTGCTACTCAAGTCATAGTCCTTCTAGATTTTCTGATGAATGTTTTTCATTGTTGATTCAGGAAGTTTATACTTCATTATGTCATTGATATCCTTCTTGACTTGCTCAATGTTGGTCTTCATGTCATCCACATCTTGACTCTGTTTGAGATATTGAATTTTGTGCAGTTGTAGAGATTCTAGATGGGCTTGGAGAAGACATTTGGTATTGGATTTTGTGGTTGCTTGAAGAGCTAATTGAGTTTGATAGATAAGCTTGAATAGAGTAGATTTAAAATGATGATCAATGCAGTCGTTGTTAAACATCCAGGCGGGAGTGCTTGTGGTTGAGCTAGGTCATGCATCTCCTCATTTGTGCCATCATCTTCCTTGTAACACCCCCAGATCCGGGGTCGGGGATCCAGGTCGTCACGGTCTTTCTTTCCACAATATCACTTAACTTAATTAATAATAAATAACCTCATGTTGTGACCCCACACTAACACACACCACAACACGTTATAGTCTCAAAATTGAAATTAAAATAAGTACAAGTCCTTGAATCCACAATTTAAAAGTTATTACAACCCAAAATGATTACTTGATAAGTTTACAGTTAATTGCCATAATCTATCACAAGTTATAATTATACATAATTGATTCCCAAAAGTAGAATGCATGATCTACAAATAGATCTACCTCTGTAGCTATAGCAGCTACAATATCAACGGGAAGACGCGGGACGCTTCCCACGCGCTTGCGCTGGGTCTGCTTGAGTCTGTCCATCTTTCCTAACGGTTGTTGTGTGATGAAGAAATGAAGCAAGAGTGAGCATTACAGCTCGCAAGATAATATATAGTGTAAACAATAATGCAAGTATCTAAATGGATAACTTACTAGTGTTGGGAACCACGGACTTAGGGTGTTACTACGTTTTACGATAAAGATTACGAAAAAAGGATTACCTTGTTAATGGTTGATTCCACGCTCTTCTATTGTATTCCCAAATTCCCTTGAGCGAAGTGTGGCCTCCGTCCTCTCAAGTTATCCTCTCTTCTTGCTCCTTGGTGGCTACAATATGTTTTCACACAAATCCAAGCAAGAAGAGAATAAGAATATATATAGGCTACAATAGGGACCATGGATAATTAGGTTGGACCTTCTAATTACATCTTGATCCTAGCCCAATGTAATTTAATATTAATTCAATCCACTAAAGAATTAATATTTGCACTACCTTTCCTAATACCGTAATTTAATTAATTCGGTTCCAATATTATTTGCTTATTAAATTCCCCATGTTTAAAATATCATATATCCATTAATTAAATAAATTACTGATAATTTATTTAATTAATATCTTTTATCCTTGATCATCCACTCAACCTTTATTTAATTTTGCCAGAATAAATTCCACCTGCAGGGTTTCACATAATTAAATCTTTTTGAGCTTTCAAGGGGACATCATTAACCCGAATATTATCAGGACATGGATTCCTTCAATAAATAATATCCACCATGTATATAATTCCATCACCCAAAATATAATGATATAATTCAAAAGAATTATTTCATATATAAATCAAAGCATGTAAATAATATACACGTGTCAATTACTATTTCCGGATTAAGAACCTAAGCATTAATAATAACATAGAATCTTAGTTCTCCTTAATCAGTATTAAGGGAACAATTCTAAATTTGATCATGTTCAATATACACAAAGTATACTAGCATTATTTATAAGTCAATATAAACTAATCTAAATAATACTACAGCCATACCAGCGGATTGTCCAACACCACCTGTGCTGTGAACCTTATTATATTATATAACCGTATTTAACAATCTAATATTCTGTATCCCATTTGATACTAGATTGTTCACAATATATAATATTAGACAACATGTAAACATTCAAATGATTCTCAAATAAACTGCCCAGAAATAAATGTACATACTTCAAATAAATATTTTCAGTATACACTAACAATCTCCCACTTATACTCAAAATATTCTATGTGTACATCAGTGTTTATTTAATCCACTATTACATAAAAATCTATGTGTCCATCCATCTGACTCCTATCGCTTCCACATGCTTGTCAAAAACCTTGGTTGGCAAGCTCTTTGTGAAAGGATCTGCTCGGTTGTCTTCTGATGATATGTGAGCCACAACTATATCCCCTCGCTTTATGATTCCTCGTATGAGATGATACTTACGTTCAATATATTTAGCTGCTTTGTGGTCTCGCGGTTCCTTTGAATTTGCCATAGCACCAGTGTTATCACAATACACCGTCAATCTCCTAGGCAAATTAGGTACCACATCTAAGTCCAAAAGGAAGTTCCTGAACCATACAGCCTCCTTGGCAGCCTCAGAGGCCGCCACGTACTCGGCCTCCATGGTGGAGTCTGTAATGCATTTCTACTTTACACTCCTCCATATAACGGCTCCACCTCCCAAAGTAAAAACATATCCCGAGGTTGATTTCCTCTTATCCCTATCTGATTGGAAATCTGAATCAGTATATCCCAAAGGAAATAGATCTGAGGCCTTGTAAATTAACATATACTCCTTAGTCCTTCTCAGGTACTTGAGTATAGTTTTTACTGCACTCCAATGTTCCTGACCTGGGTTCAACTGATAACTACTAACCATGCCTACAGCAAAGCAGATGTCAGGCCTCGTACATAACATAACATACATTAAGCTTCCACATGCTGAAGCATAAGGAACTGCTTTCATGCTCTCTATATCCTTAGGTGTTGAAGGACACTGCTTCTTAGATAGAGCAACTCCATGCTTAAAAGGTAGAAAACCTTTCTTGGAGTTCTGCATGTTAAAACGAGCTAATACTTCATCAATGTAGGGCTCTTGAGATAAAGCCAACATCCTTTTCTTGTGATCCCTTATAACATTGATCCCAAGGATGTATGCCGCTTCACCTAAGTCCTTCATGTCAAATTGTTTGAACAACCATGCCTTTACTGATGACAACATCTCAACATTATTTCCAATGAGTAAAATATCATCTACATATAGTACTAGAAAAACCACTGCATTACCTTCACTTCTCTTATACACGCACGATTCGCTTGGACTTTGTTCAAATCCATATGACTGGACTTCCTGATCAAAATGAATATTTCAGTCTCTAGAAGCTTGTTTAAGTCCATAAATAGACCTCTTAAGCTTACATACCAGATGCTCTTGGTCTTCCTTAATGAATCCTTTTGGTTGCTGCATATAGATGGTTTCTTCAAGACTTCCATTAAGAAAAGCTGTCTTGACATCCATTTGCCAAATCTCATAATCGAGATGAGCTGCTATAGATAAAAGAATACGGATTGACTTAAGCATGACTACCGGTGAAAAGGTTTCCTCATAATCGATACCTTCTTTCTGAGTATACCCTTTCGCAACAAGTCTTGTTTTCCAGGCTTTCACCTTTTTATCTAATCCCCACTTTTTCTTGTAGATCCACTTATATCCAATAGGTTTTATACCTTTGGGTGGTTCCACGAGCTCCCAGACCTGATTAGAATACATTGATTCTATCTCATATTCCATCACCTTTTACCAAAGATCTGCATCTTTGTCTTGTGCTGCCTCTTCGTATGTACGGGGATTATCATCATGTTCACCAGAGACCAAGTCTAAAGACTCTCCCAAAAATATGAATCTATCAAGTTGTTGAACAACCCTCCCACTACGACGAGGCACTGGTGCGGTATTAGTGACAGGTTGTACATTATGTTGTGGTTGTTCTACTTGTACTACAGCTTCATGGGTATTATTTGTCCCTCCCACTAGTTCCTCTAAAATGACACTACTCATGGGTTTGTGATTCATTATATATTCCTCCTCTAAAAATCTTGCATTGGTGCTAACAATGACATCCCGATTCTTCGGACTATAAAATAAATATCCTTTCGTTCCCATGGGGTAGCCTACAAACAACCTTACTTCTGTACGAGATTCTAACTTATTCGCGTTCTTGTTCAGCACATGTGCTGGACAACCCCATATTCGAATATGTCTTAGACTCGGTTTATCCCCAGTCCACAATTCTAAGGGGGTTTTAGGAACCGACTTAGAAGGTACTAAGTTCAGAAGATAAGTTGATGTCTCTAAGGCATGTCCCCAAAATGACTTGGGTAAATCCGAATAACTCATCATCGATCTAACACTCTCTAAAAGAGTCTGGTTCCTTCTCTCTGCTACACCGTTCTGCTGGGGTGTGCCTGGTGCAGTTAACTGGGACTCTATCCCATTTTCTGATAAATATTCCCTAAATTCTCCAAGCAAGTATTCGCCACCACGATCTGATCGTAGTGACTTGATACTTTTATTAAGTCGCTTCTCCGTTTTAGCTTTGTACTCTTTGAACTTATCAAAGCACTCAGACTTACGGTGCAACAAATAAACGTACCCATATCTAGAATAATCATCAATGAAAGTGACGAAATATTCATAACCACCTCTTGCTTGGATATTCATGGGTCTACATAAATCAGAGTGAACCAATTCTAACAGTTGTTTGGCTCTATTCCCTTTTGCCTTGAAAGGCCTATTAGTCATTTTACCTTCCAAGCAGGATTCGCAGACTGGAAATGGCTCCACTGCCAATGAGCTTAAAGGCCCGTCTACTACCAGTCTTTGAATCCTCCTCAAGTTAATATGACCTAATCTCAAGTGCCAAAGATATGTTTGGTTCAAACTAGAAGGTTCCTTTCTTTTAGTAGAGTTAGAAGATGTGTTGTTCAATTCCCTAAATTGCAGTTGCAGTGCAGGTTGACTAGGATTAATTATATACAAATTGTCTTGCAATGTACCAGAACATATAATTCGTTTATTCATCATAATAGAAACATTACGATCCAAACAAACATTATAACCATCCAAAGCAAGTTTAGAAACCGAAATTAAATTCCTTCTAAAAGTAGGTACATAAAGACAATTGTTCAAAACCAAAATCCTATCAGAACCAAAAGATAAATGAATAACTCCTACTACAACTACTACTACTTTCGTAGCATATCCCATGAACACGTATATCTCACCATCTCTAAGCATTCTGGATAGTTGGAACCCCTGCATAGAATTACAAACATGATCAGTGGCTCATGTATCTACACACCAAGTGCTCGTAGATATAGCTGCTATAAATGTTTCTGTAACTAGAGAAAGAGACATACCAGTATTGTTTGTCTTCTTAGGAAGAGGACAATCCTGTTTCCAGTGACCTGACTATTTGCATCTGAAGCACTTTCCCTTAGGCTTTTTCACACCACCCTGAACTCCCACTACCTTCACAGCTTTCTGTGTCTGAGCCTTTTTCTTCTTCTTAATACCTTTCGGCTTAGAGGAAGAACCTTTCTCAGCCACATTCACTTGAACACTCTGCCGAAATAATCCTTCAGCTGCCTGAAGTTCTGTCAGCAGTTCCGCGAGACTATACTGCCTCTTGTTCATGTTGTAATTCAAGCGGAACTGCTCAAAACTCTTGGACAAGCTCATAAGGATAATGTCAATCTGGGTTTCCCCGTCAAGTTCAGCACCAAGGATCTCTATCTCATTCAGATGCGACATCATCTTGAGAATATGATCCCTTACAGGTGTGCCTTTAGCCATCTGAGTGTTCATTAAAGCCTTCATGGCTACTTGCCTAGCAGCCCTATTCTGATCTCCAAAAAGTTCCTTGAGATTAAAGAGCATATCCGAAGCAGTGGCCATAGACTGATGCTGATGCTGCAAAACACCCGACATTGCTGCCAGAATGTAACATCGCGACATCTCATCAGCCTTAATCCACCGTTTATAATACTCTTTCTCATCTTCTGGAGCATCATCAGCAGGCTGTTCAAGCTTGGGTTCATAAGTGCAAAACTTATACTCCTCAGCAGTCAACACAATGTCCAAATTTCGTTTCCATTCAATATAGTTAGGTCCGGTAAGTTTGTTATCCTTAAGTATGGTGAATAGTGGATCAAAGCCCATTTTATCCTGAGAATCATGCATAAAAACATCACATAAATAAGGGTGCATTAATTATTAAGATCTATTGATTCCTCTAACAATTATTAAAATTTAATGCACTAACATCTAAACACCATAAGCTTCTGGTACGCCACGATGTGTGACATGTATACCACCTAATTTTGTTTAAATGTTACTTCGGTCCTGTTACTAAACAATATGCCACGTTGGGGTGACTATATTATTTTTCATAGCTAAGTGTATACCATCATCAAATCTTAAATTATTTGAAATCTATGGAACTTGGTACGCCACGATAGGTGGCGTGTATACCTTCCAATATTCGTAATTTTGCCTTGAATAGAATACTTCAATTCAATATTCATCAATGGTTTGATTTCCAGGTAGTGGAGGAGTCACATCGGTCTCGCTTAAAACCCACAGCCTTACAAGTTCGATGAACTCGTTTTTTACAAAATCGCCCCAAATCAGAAATAAAGAAAATCCGTATTTTATTCCTTTTAAAAATTAATTTAAGAAGTTTGTTCTAGTAATTTCTATAACATTCTAGACACCATAAATTACATGCCACGATGGGTGACGTATATATAATTTATATTCGTCTTTATGTTAAATTACCTACAACCAATAATGGAGACCATGGGATTTAATTTCATATTAATTCCCTCTCCCACTTAGAATTTTTTATTAAAATTGAGGAATTTTAAAATTAAATGGGGCCCTATGTTGTTATAATTATGTCTAATCATGCATTCAAAATACACACATAATTTTAGCAACATATAACATTTAATTAAAGCAATAAATAAAATTTATGTCCATGTCGTCCTAATTAAGTTAAACATGTAATTTTAAAAGAATTACACACATAATTAATGACACACATAATCAATAAATTAAAGCAATAATTAAAATTTAATGGAAAAAATTAAAATAAATTTTCCACTATTATGGCCCTTGAAAAAAAATCGAGCTCTCAAAAAAAATCTGCCCCAAGCGCGCCCCGACGCCCCCAGCAGCCCCAGCAGTCCTGGCTGCCGCAGCGGCCCCAGCAGTCCCAGCAGCCCCAGCTGCCGCAGCGGCCGCAGCGCGCGCGCGCCTGTTGCTTTTCTGTGAGTTTTGTTTTGATTTTGTTCGATCGCACATAACTATTACAAAATACCCGGAACAATTATAAAAAAAATAGATCTAATACAAAACTAATTTTGTAAAATCTATTCTAACACGATCAACCCTCGTGTAAATTACAACCACGATTAAACCACGTGGAAACCAAAACAAAAATTAACCACGATTAAACCACGTGGGATCCAAACACATAATTAAAATATACATGGCCATAATAGTGGATTAACAACCTGCATCAAAACCAATACAAGCAAAACACTATATACACGCATATATAATTACGACATGGACATTATATCATAAAACGTAGAACCCATTACCAGGCTCTTGATACCAATTGTTGGGAACCACGGACTTAGGGTGTTACTACGTTTTACGATAAAGATTACGAAAAAAGGATTACCTTGTTAATGGTTGATTCCACGCTCTTCTATTGTATTCCCAAATTCCCTTGAGCGAAGTGTGGCCTCCGTCTTCTCAAGTTATCCTCTCTTCTTGCTCCTTGATGGCTACAATATGTTTTCACACAAATCCAAGCAAGAAGAGAATAAGAATATATATAGGCTACAATAGGGACCATGGATAATTAGGTTGGGCCTTCTAATTACATCATGAGCCTAGCCCAATGTAATTAAATATTAATTCAATCCACTAAAGAATTAATATTTGCACTACCTTTCCTAATACCGTAATTTAATTAATTCGGTTCCAATATTATTTGCTTATTAAATTCCCCATGTTTAAAATATCATATGTCCATTAATTAAATAAATTACTGATAATTTATTTAATTAATATCTTTTATCCTTGATCATCCACTCAACCTTTATTTAATTATGCCAGAATAAATTCCACCTGCAGGGTTTCACATAATTAAATCTTTTTGAGCTTTCAAGGGGACATCATTAACCCGAATATTATCAGGACATGGATTCCTTCAATAAATAATATCCACCATGTATATAATTCCATCACCCAAAATATAATGATATAATTCAAAAGAATTATTTCATATATAAATCAAAGCATGTAAATAATATACACGTGTCAATTACTATTTCCGGATTAAGAACCTAAGCATTAATAATAACATAAAATCTTAGTTCTCCTTAATCAGTATTAAGGGAACAATTCTAAATTTGATCCTGTTCAATATACACAAAGTATACTAGCATTATTTATTAGTCAATATAAACAAATCTAAATAATACTACAGCCATACCAGCGGATTATCCAACACCACCTGTGCTGTGAACCTTATTATATTATATAACCGTATTTAACAATCTAATATTCTGTATCCCATTTGATACTAGATTGTTCACAATATATAATATTAGACAACATGTAAACATTCAAATGATTCTCAAATAAACTGGCCAGAAATAAATGTACATACTTCAAATAAATATTTTCAGTATACACTAACAACTAGAACCCTTTATCAAGTGTAAGGTAATTACTTACTGGATATAAGCTTAAAGGAAGATGAAGTTACCAATTACTTCACTATACTTATACCAGTTTAGAAAACTACTTGAACTACCACTGTTCAAAGTATAATAGGTTTCAAAGGTTCATCCCATAGATGAGACCACAAGTTAAGACTTGAATAGATTCAATCTTTGAAATTTTATTGAATGAAATGAAGTTACGAGATACTTTATTTAGTCCCGATATATATATATATCCACATATATACCTCTTATACATTTCCTGGAAACCTCTGTTATGTAAAGTATGAACAGAGTTTGTAATATCCAATAAATTTTGGAAAGAAAAGAATTTTGGCATAAACCCGATATCTTGCTGATCAGGAAAAGATACCAATAAGTAACATTTTCTATTAGTAGATGGATGAATAACCCACCGGTCATCACCCTGACCTCATTAGGACCTTGTGCTGGACCGCCACCCGGCCTGTTACGCGTTGATGGGCTGCCACCCAGCCACTTACACTTTGATAGACCGTACCCCGGCCTGTCGCTTATGCCAACTCAATTAGATGGACTTACTTCCCGAACGTTGGGTAAGTAATCAATTCATTTATCAAAGCAGCAACCTTGTTGTGAATATAAAATACACCACAGAGCTGGATCCCTCAGGTTTTGAGCGAGTATTTAAATCCCCTTCAAAAGGAGGATCTTAAATATAAAAAAATGAGTTTTGGGATCCGCCCTTACTTTTAAAAATCATTTTGAAGACTCGAAAATATTTTTAAAAATGTTTGGAGTAATGCTGATTTAATAAAATAAATCAGTCCCAATATATTAGAAAATATCTGAATATTATTATTTAAATAATATTCCCATAAAGAATAATCTTTATAAAAATAATTGAAGTAGAATTTTTAAAACTCATACTTGAAATGAATATTAAATAATCAAAGATATACTTATACGAAAGTACGATCTTTATTTGAATAATCGAAAATAAGTTTGATTATCGAAACATTATTCTTTAATAAAATAAAGAATATTATTTAGTAAATAAGCGGAGTCATAAGTCCTCGAATGAATATTCAAAATAATATTCATTAAATAGAATAAACAGAGTCATAAGTCCTCGAATGAATATTCAAAGTAATATTCATTAATAAAAATAAAGTTATCGAATAAACCTTATTCGATTAATAGTTTTGAAAACTATATCTATATATATATATATATAATATACTCGGGAACATCGACTCCCGGTTTTAGAAAATGTTCGCCTTTGGGTCCCCTATACTAAGGGTATACGCAACTACTGCTAATCTCTAGCATAGGTATTATGCAATTATAAGCATTGGAATCAACAGATAGATATCAAGATTACAAAACAGACATGCATATAAACCATATCAGCATGCTCCAATATATCGCAAGATTTGCTAATTAACCATCATGCATCTATCACAAGATAATGCATATACATGTATACATCACAACAACAGTATAACGGGTAGAAAACTTGTCTGAGCGACTGGGGGTGGTAAAAGTCCTGGGATGAGTCTGGTAACCTATAAACAACATATAAGTTGAAATTAAACCAAAGTCGCTTAAGAATCTATACTTTAACCAATTAGACCCTAACGTTCGCTTTCGCGCTTAACGATTTTTAATAAAATAACCATTAAGAATTTTAAGGCGATTCTTTCACGAGTACCCTACTAACTGCCTAATCCACTTTACATAATTGTTTCATATTCCAATTAGTCATTTAAGGTCCTTAACCAAGGTTTTAAAGTAAGACGAGGGGTAATGGTTCGGTCGCGAAATGCCGTTACTTAAAACGGTCGTTTTTCCTAAACCGTACATCGGATTTAAGCGAACAATATATCAAAACGAAGCTCGTAACATGAACTATCTAATTATGGAAATGGTCAAAACCTAACAGTGAGTTCACAGGTCCTGATGTTAAGAACAAAAGCAGTCTAAGGTAAATCGGGCATTATGACGGCTATGTTTACGCGATTACCAAATTTATACTACTCCAAATCAATCCACAATCAACCCACAATCATTACTACAACCAAACTCCATCCATATTCTACTACAACAGCCCCAACATCTCAAGTTCTCCAATTTATACTACTCTAAATCATGAACTAAAAGCTTATACTTAAGTTCATTAACTAATAATCAAGATTTACAACTCCAAAAACATTACAAACCAACCAATCTCTAAATATTCAATAAACATGCTTCTCATGAACTATACTACTCATAACAAGCTCTTAACATTCAATAATAATGCTAGGTTAAGAGATTATACCTTCCTTGAGAGTAGGAGTAACTAATGAGCTTGAAACAACCTTGGAAAATCCTTACTAAAGCTTTATCTAAACAAAAACATAATATCAAAATTTCAAGTTCTTGAAAAACACTATTCACTCTCTTCTTCCATGAATTATTGGAAGAGATTGTGAAGGAATTGGAAGCTTAGATTCATAGGATATCTATATCTATGTACAAGGAACCTTGGATAATTACCTCACTAATTAACAAGGCTTGGAACTTGAATTTGAATTTTTTCTTCTTTGAAAAAGAGATGAAGCCGAGAGCTTCTTGGCTTGGAAAATGAAATTCAACTTTGTGTTTTGTGTTTTTGATTTGTTTTGGCTTGGTTGCTTTGTTTTTGTTTTGTTTAATTAACCTTTTAACCATGGTAAAATTTGTGTGGCTTATAATCAACCAACAATTCATTCCCTTTTGGTCATGCTTATGTCATCCTCCTATGTCATCTTCCTACACTTGTCTTCTTCTTGTTGGTGTGATGACATCATCATCACTAACCTCTTTGATTAACTCCTAATTACTTGGCTAATGATCGCTGATCTGTTATACGGTTCGCTTAACTTTCATTTTCATTTATCGTTTGAGGGATCATACCCGGGATCTTATTACTTGGGTTCCCTTAACCTTTCTCAATACATATATTACTTTTATGATCCTCTCTTATAATCCTTGAATTTAAATCCTTTTTATCTTGTTACCTTATACTAAATTCTTTCGGTATCTGGTGGATTTTCGGGAAAAATCAAAGTGTTCGAATTTGGATTCTGACGATCTTTACATACACTTATATACCATATAGTGTACTAATAAGATATCAGAATAACAATAAAAGAACCTCTACAAAGTGTGGCATGAAAAGTTTTCTTATTCAGCATAATCAGCAAAATCACTATTCATAAGGGTTACAAAAAGGCCAAAATTTTGGTGTTATTACATTCCTCATTAGAAGCATCTCCAAGAGAGCCACTAGAATCTAACTCAAGATCATGACCAGCTGTAGGTGGAAGAGAGTTGATTGCATCCTTGGCTCTTCGCATAGAAGTTATTGTGTGCACCAAGTTCAGAGTCCTCTCAGAAGCCTCATTGCCCTGTCCAACTAAAATTTGATATGCTGGAACAGGATGAGTAAATGTCTCAGCATCAAAAGAAATAGAATCTAAAACAACATGATATTCTTGCTGAAATAGTTGCTTCTTTTCTGCACCACTGACATCTTTTAACTCACTAGCAGTGGGCTCTTTCCATTCTTCCATTGTACCTGATTTTCTATCATTATCTCTCTTTTCTTGCATCAAGGGAACCCCTTGGCTTTCCACCCTCACCTTCACCATCTAAGGTGGGACTCCTTTCACTCACTTTTGCCATGCTGGAAGAAATAGCATGCATTTGTTCACTCTTTTCATCTCCTTTTTCCTGAGAGTAACTCCGCCTCTCACTCAAGTCACTTTCTTCCCTCAATCCTAATAGTGATTGAACAACCACTTAGTCATCTACACTAGAAACATGTTTCGAAATTTCAAGTTGTGTAGAGACTTTTAACGGATGAGAGACATCCATCGAAATAGTATTTGTGAATGTCGACGAATAGTTGCTGTGAAGCTTATCAGTCGAGAGACAATCACTAGTCGACCGATGAGGAATATCCGTCGAGAGAGTAGAAATGATAGAGTTAGGAGTTGAAACTACTGTAGAATCTGTGGTGATTGATTTGAGATTATTCACAGATTTCTCAGTAGTATCAGAAAGAAATGGAAAGTGAGCCAACAAATTATCTATAAGATGATGCTCACTTGCTTTGAATTTTGGCTCCTCCATGAGTTTCAAATATGGAGAATCAGGAATTGATGTGTTTATCATGTCCACATCCAGTGAGTTTGTTGGAGAATTGTGTGTATGAGGTGTTTCAATTGTGAGAGATTTTGGATGTGACTACACATTTATTGGAGCCACATCAACCTGACTTTGTGATGGTGCAATAACTGAGTCTTGGACTGTAGTTGGCACTGTGTTTGTGCCCTATGACTCCCTCATAGGTTTATATTTCTTCTTTCTGATATAAGTTTGAGGTTGGTCGGTGTCCTTTCCCCTTTTGTCCTGTGCTCTTGATTGAGAGCTTATTTCAATACTTACATCCTTTTGGGAGGATGCAACTAGCAGTGAGCTTATTCCTTATTAAGCACTACAGTCTGTTGGAAGACTGCAATGTGGCTGGTTTAAGTCATACTTACCTCACTCTCCTTATCCTTAGGGTTTCTTTGATGTTCACCCTGTCCCTCACGTGTCTCACCACATTTCACACTCCCCTCTTGTGTTTCAGTAGTTTTTAAAACTAGTTTCTTTTAAGAGGAACTATAGTGGGGTTTCTTTGACTTGGTTTTTGAAATTTTGGATTTTGTGGCTTGGGTAGGCATCTGTTTGGTTACTGTCGCAGATTCCATAGCCACAGTAGTTTGCAAAGAAACTTGAGGTTGGGAGACAGTTGAGACAGAAACATTTACCTCACTTACCTGAGGTGCCTCCATGATTGGCAAGTAGTTGAGAGGCACTTCACTTGGAGATTGTTCCTGTTAAGATCAGCAAGTACTCTCTTTTCTTGGACCCAACAATCAAGCTTATTTGTTCGGTTCTCAATCAAGAGGTCCTTAGACACATGGTTTTCTAGCATCATAATAAACCTATCATAGTATATATTCTTAGACCTCTTCTTAATGTCTCATAACTTATACCCTAGTTCATACATGACAGAACCACTGAAATTGAAATACTTATCACATAAAACCATGTAAAGCATGTTGACCATATAGTAACTAACCGCATCAAAATTGCTAATCTTTCCTGAAAATGCTTTTATAAAAGAGTCACAGAAAAAGCTCCACTTTTTTAAGGCCCATTCTCCTAACCTCTCCTAATTTGGCAGGATTGAGAGAATAACCCATAGACACAAGCATGGTGCTCACATCTGTGTCTGTGTGTAGAATAAGTGTGTTGTTTTCGGGTAAATGAAAGTATGCTTGAATTTTATCACAGTTAATGCAATAGTCATTACCTTTAAGAGAGAAGGCAATGGTCTTATCTTTAGAGTTGTACACTATAGTAGTCCAAATCTCCTCCACAACTTCACAGTCGATAACTGGAGATTCAACCATCGCATAGCTTAGTTTGCAACTTCAGATGAAGTCCGTCATCTTGTGATAGTCCTCATAAGTAGCAATATATTTGTTCACCAGTACAACGAAGTTGTGCTTTTTATAAACAAATCCAGATTGGGACATGATTTTGACAATAGGTACCAATAATGTGATTGAGAGCAATTACATAAAAAAGGGGTTTTGTTTTGGAGATGAAGAGAGTAAATGCTTTGAGAAAGATAAAAGTAAAATTAAAAATGAAAGGGGGCTTTTATACTTCCTCAGAAATAAACAAGTAAAAATTGAAAAGTACAATAAAGTACCCAATGAAAATTGCCTAAAATAGCCGTTTAAAAATGAAATAAACTATAGAAATTCTAGAGATTATCCATCGACATATACTTACATAATGTAAGTAATTCGACGGATAAGGTATAGAATTAACGGCCATAATTAAAGCAATTCAACGGATACAGATTAAACAGATATCCGTCGAGATAAAAAGTACCCAGAAAAATATTTGATTTTCAACAGATAATAAAATTCAACGGATATTCACTTTCAACGGATAATGAACATCCGTCGAGATGTAATCTTTGACTTAGCCAAAATTTCATCTTTTTAGGAAAAATCAAATTTGTTTCTGGCTGCAATACAAATTGCTTAGACATCAAAACAATTTAGGAATAATTAAGCATACCTAACTCACTTACCAACCTAGAAAAGGTGGACTCATCAAGTGACTTGGTAAAGATGTCTGCAAGTTGCTTCTCACTTGGAACAAAATGAAGTTCCACTATATCATTCATGACATGTTCTCGAATAAAGTGGTACTTGATGTCAATGTGCTTGGTCCTTGAATGCTGCACAGGATTTTTAGTAATAGCAATGGCACTTGTGTTGTAAAATAAAATTGAGATCTTTTCTACATGTAGACCATAGTCCAATAGTTGATTCTTCATCCATAAAATTTATGCACAACAACTACCAGCAGCAATGTATTTAGCCTCAGCTGTAGAAGTAGAAACTGAATTTTGTTTCTTACTGAACCAGGACACTAGCTTATTTCCTAGAAATTGACAGGTTCCTGTTGTACTTTTTCTATCAATTTTACAACCTACATAATCTGCATCTGAATAACCAATTAGATCAAAACCATAATCTCTAGGATACCAAATGCCAAGTTTTGGTGTTCCTTTGAGATATCTGAAAATTCTCTTAATAGCTACTAAATGAGATTCTCTAGGAACAGCTTGAAATCTAGCACAAAGACATATAGAAAATATTATATCTGGCCTACTAGCTGTTAAATATAAAAGTGAGCCAACCATACCTCTATAACTTGAAATGTCCACAGACTTTTCAGTAGTGTTCAATTATAGTTTAGTGGCAGTGGACATAAGAGTTTTTATAGATGTGCAATCCATTAAGTCAAACTTCTTAAAAGATCATAAATATATTTGGTTTAACTAATGAATATTCCATCACTAACTTGCTTAACTTGCAAACCAAGAAAGTAAGTTAGTTCTCCCATCATGCTCATTTCATATTTACTTTGCATCAATTTGGAAAACGTTTTGCAAAGTTTCTCATCTGTAGAGCCAAATATAATTTCATATACATAAATCTGAATAAGTATACTAGAACCATTAATATTTCTAAATAAAAGAGTCTTGTCAACAATACCTCTTGTGAAATGATTTTCTAAAAGAAACTTTGACAAGATGTCATACCAGGCTCTAGGTGCTTGCTTCAAACCATACAGTGCTTTCAAAAGATAGTAGACATAATCAGGAAAGTTGAGGTCTTAAAACCCGGAGGCTGACTGACATAAACTTCCTCCTCCAAATCTCCATCCAGAAATGCACTTTTAACATCCATTTAATAGATCTTGAAATTGGCATGGGATGCATAGGCTAGAAAGATTCTGATGGCTTCAAGTCTTGCAACAGGAGCAAAGGTCTCATCAAAATCTATTCTTTCTTGTTGACAATAGCCCTTAGCAACCAATCTAGCTTTGTTCCCTGAATGTTATACCATTTTCATCAATCTTATTTCTGAATACCCATTTGGTGTCAATAGGATTCTTGTCTTTAGACTTGGGTACCAGCTTCCACACCTTATTCCTTTCAAATTGGTTTAGCTTTTCCTGCATAGCTAAAATCCAATCAGGATCCAACAAAGCTTCTTCTACCTTCTTTGGCTCTTTGTGATAGGAAGCTACTATATAGACATTCTTCTTGAGTAGCTTTTCTTGTTTGTACTCTTGAAGATGCATCACCAATAATTAGTTCAAATGGGTGATCTCTAGTCCATTTCCATTGTTGTGGTATATTAGCTTTAGATGAGGAGGCCTCAAAGTTATCTTGATGTGTGATTGAGTTTTGATTAGAAGAAACTCCCCCTGAGTTTGTGGATCTCTGACTTAAAGTTGGGGTCCTTTCTATGTGTGATCTATATTGACTCTCAACTCCTATTGATGGCTCAATGGATGTTGATCTTTGCCTTTTGACGGATGATGCAGTTTGTCTTTCAATGGATGATGCACCTTGTCTCTCGACGGATATAGAATTATGTGCTTCATTTGTTGCTGACTTTTTCTGCATTATCCTTAGGGATTATTTCCTGATTACTTTCATCATCACTATCATCACAGTTCATCTCAACATTGTCAAATTTGAGGCTTTCATGGAAACCTTCATCTTGCAGTCCTTCTTATCATCAATCACAACATGTACAGATTCCATAACAATGTTGGTTCTTAGATTGTAGATTCTGTATGCTTTTCTAACTGCATACCCAACAAAAATACTTTCATCGGCTTTGGCATCAAACTTTCCATGCTGCTCAGTTTGATTCCGTAGAATATAGCATTTACAACAAAAGACATGAAGAAAGTTTAGTGTTGGCTTCCTGTTCTTGAATAATTGATAGGGAGTCAAGCATTTTGCTTGATTGACCAAAGAAATATTCTGAGTGTAGCATGTAGTATTCACAGCTTCAGCCCAAAAAAATGTTGGTAATTTTAATTCTTCTATCATTGTCCTTGCAGCTTCAATAAGAGATCTGTTCTTTCTTTCCACCACTCCATTTTGTTATGGAATCCTTGCTGCTGAAAACTCATGCATGATCCCATTTCTTCACAAAAAAACTTTATTATAGAATTTTTGAACTCAGTTCCATTGTCACTCTGTATTCTTCTAACTTTGAGATCAAGATGATTGTTGACGTACCTTATATGATTGATAATGATTTTACTAGCTTCATCTTTAGATTTTAGGATACTTGGGCCAGCTCTCTCCTTGAATTCAGTGAGAAGAGTAGAATGTCTAGTCATGTGCCTTGAGCAACCACTATCCAAATACCAAAAATTCTTTATGTTTCCCTGCATACATCAAAATCAAATCAAGTTAATTTTGGTACCCAAATATCCTTGGGTCCTGCCTTGTTAGCCTTCTTTTTAGGTTTCTTAGGCTTGTCCTCATTTGACTTAGGTGATTGAGATTCAACCTTGGTCATTAGAGTAGGTCTTTGAAAACCATTCATAATTGCAGAATTATCATGCACAGGTTGGTTAACATGAAATGGCATATTATTTGCAAACATGTTATTCTAGTATGGCATGCTAAATGGAATTTGAGGCATCTTGAATGCAGCATAGTAAGGATTTTGTGCAAATGGCATGTAAGCAAATTATGCATTCAAATTTTGTGCAGGCATAACATTCATAGGCATTATGGGCATATTGGGAAATAAGGGAGGTGCAGACATGGGTACAGTCATAGCATATTTGCAGTTAACAGATAAATGATTAACACTACCACACTTAACACATATTTTTCTAGGTGCATATTTATTAGGTGTGTAGTTGTTATATTTGTTAATTCCTACTTTCCTATTCCTGTTATTTTTCCTTTTGGAATATGCCTTGACCTCAATTTTCTCCAATCTGTCACTCAGTTGCTTCATTGACAGATGCCCCACATTAACTGTAATAACCCCAATTTTTGGAATTTTTGAAACACGGATGAATAGTAACTTTTGCTGATGATGCTGATTAAGGAAAATTATCAAACCACGCTATATAGGAGTACTGTTATGGAAATTCTAAGATCGTATTAGTATTCCATAAAGTAAATAAGTGTATGTAAAGATCGTCAGAATCCAATTCCGAACACTTTGATTTTTCTCGAAAATCCACCAGATACAGAAAGAAGTGAGTATAAGGTAACAGGATAAATAGGATTTAAATTTAAGGATTTTAAGAGGGGATCATAAAAAGGAATATAAAATATTGAGGAAGGTTTAGGGGAACCCAAGTGATAAGATCCCGGATATGATTCCTCAAATGATAAACGAGAACGAAAGTTAAGCGAACCGTATAACAGATCAGCGGTCATTAGGCAAGCAATTAGGAGTTAATCAAGGAGGTTAGGGATGATGATGTCATCAAACCAACAAGAAGAAGACAAGTGTAACAAGATGACCTAAGCTTGATGACCTAAGCATGACAAGTGGTAAGGATTGGTTGGTTGATTGTGAGCCACACATTTTTCACCATGGTAAAAATTTAATTTAATTCCAAGACAAAAGGAAGCAACCAACCAACAAATATCATAACACAAATACAAATTGAAAGTTGACTTTCCCATTTCAAGAAGAAAGCTCTCGGCTAAAACAAACCCAGCAACTTCAAACTGCCATATCTCCTTCAATAATCACTCAAATGTTGTGTTCTATAGCTCGTTGGAAAGGTATTGAGATGGCCTACAACTCTTGTTCACAAGTCTCTTCCAAATAAGCATCGTAAGACCCTCATTTTTACAGTTCTTTAAATCGGACTTTTAGAAACTTCAAAGCCTAACTTTGTGTTCTTGATTTCTTTGGAAAGATCAAGCTTGTAGGAGGCTCCATAAGGCTTCCTAGTAACTTTCCACCCTCCAAGAAAGGTATAAATCTTCACACCCTTTAGTAATAAGTTTGAATGTTGAAGTTTGGAGATGGTTTGGACGGATGAGTAGTAATTTGAATGATAAGCATGATTCGAGCTTAATTGCTAAGTAGTTTAGTTGAATTTGGAGATGTTATAATATATGATTGGATTGCGATCCTTGAGCTTATTATGACTGAAATCAGTAGCATTGATGTGTATCTTGAGTTGTTATTGATTGGTAGTTGGATTGATATGATTTGGAATGGTAAAAAATTTGGAAATCGCGTAAACATAGCTGTCGTAATGTCCGATTTACTTTAGACTGCTTTTGTTTATAACATTAGGACCCGAGAACTCCCTGCTAGATTTTGACCATTGCCATTTTTAGATAGTTCATGTTACGAGCTTCATTTTGATATATGGTTCGTTTGATTCCGATGTACGGTTTAGGAGAAACGGCCGTTTTAAGTAACGACATTTCGCGAACGAAACATTACCCCTCGCCTTACTTTGAAACATAGGTTAAAGACCTTAAAGGACTAATTGGAGTATGAAACATTTATGTAAAGTGTAATAGGCAGTTGGTAAGACACTCGCGATGAATCGCCTTAAAACTCGTAATGGTTAATTTATTAAAAATGGTGGAGCCGAGGGTACTCGAGCGACTTAAGAGAATCAGTAAGCGCAAAGCGAGCGTTAGAGTCTAATTTGGTTAAAGTATAGATTTACAAGTGACTTCGGTTTAATTCCAACTTATATGTTGTTTATAGGTTACCAGACTCGTCCCGAGCCATTTGTAACCCCCAGTCGCTCAGGCAAGTTTTCTACCCGTTATACTGTTGTTGTGATGTATATGTGTATATGCATGATCTTGTGATAAATGCATATTTGTTATTAGCAAATTCTTGCGATATATTGTAGCATGTGATATGGTATATATGCATGCCTGTTTCGTATTCTTGATTTATATATCTGTTGGTTCAAATGCTTATTCGTTGCATAATACCTATGCTAGAGATAAGCGGTATTTGCGTATACCCTTAGTATAGGGGATCAAAATGTGAACTTTTTCTAAAACCGGGAGGCGAGACTCCCGAGTATAATATATATTTATATATATATATATTGATATAGTTTTTAAAACTATTAATCGAATAAGGTTTATTCGATAACTTTTTTTTATTTAATAAATATTATTACGAATATTCATTCGAGGGCTTATGACTCCTTTATTTTATTTAATGAATATTATTACGAATATTCATTCGAGGGCTTATGACACCTTTATTTTATTTAATGAATATTATTACGAATATTCATTCGAGGACTTATGACTTCTTTATTTTATTAAATGAATATTATTTTGAATATTCATTCGAAGGCTTATGACTTCTTTATTTTATTAAATGAATATTATTTTGAATATTCATTTGAGGGCTTATAACTTCTTTATTTTATTAAATGAATATTATTTTGAATATTCATTCGAGGACTTATGACTCCTTTTATTTTATTATTTGAATATTATTTGAATATTCATTCGAGTGCTTATGACTCCTTTATATTATTTATTGAATATTATTTGAATATTCATTCGAGGGCTTATGACTCAGTTTATATTATTTAATGAATATTATTTGGATATTCATTTGAGGATCTATGACTCCGATTATTTGCTGAGATATATTCTTTATTTTATTAAAGAATAAGGTGTCGATAATCAAACGTATCTTTGATTATTCAAATAAAGATAGTACTTTCGTATAAGTATATTTTTGGTTATTTAATACTCATTTCAAGTATAAGTTTTAAAACTTCTACTTCAATTATTTTTATAAAGATTATTCTTTATGGGAATATTATTTAAATAATAATATTCAGATATTTTCTAATATATTAGGACTGATTTATTTCATTAAATCAGCATTACTCCAAACACTCTTTAAAGTGTTTTCGAGTCTTCAAAATGATTTTTAAAAGTTAGAGCGGATCCCAAAACTTATTTTTATATTTAAGATCTTCCTTTTAAAGGGGATTTAAATACTCGTTCAAAACTTGAGGGATCCGGCTCAGTGGTGTATTTTACATTCGCAACGAGGTTGCTGTTTTGAGAAAACATCTTGATTACTTGCCCATCGTTCGGGAAGTAAGTTCATCTATTTGAGTCGGCATAAGCAACATGGGCTCAGTGGGCGTCCATAAAAGTGTAAGTGGCTCAGTGGGAGTCCATCAAATGCGTAAGTGGCTGAGTGGCAGTCCAGCATAAGGTCCTATTGCGGCCAGGGTGATGACCAGTGGGGAATTCGTCCATCTACTAGTAGAAAAGGTTACTTATTGGTATCTTTGCCTGATCAGCAAGATATCAGGTTTATGCCAAGGTTTTCTCCTTTCCAAATTCATTGGATATTGCAACTCTGTTTATAATTTTCATAACAGAGGTTTTCAAGGAGTGTATGAAATGTATATATATATGTGTATATATATATCGGGATTTAATGAAGTATCTCGTAATTTCATTATTTATAATGATATTCAAAGATTGAATCTATTCATATCTTGTCTTGTAGTCTCATCTATGTGATGAACTTTTGAACTGATTATAACTTGAACGGTGATAGTTCAAGTAATATTTAGAAAAGATATAAGTATATTGAGGTATCTTGTAACTTCATATTTTCAACTTATATCTAGTTAATGATTATCTTATGCATATCAAAGATTTTCAGAAAAACGTTGAGACAAGGGTAGATATATGAGATCACCTTGCAACGATATTTTTATACAGTTATAAACTGGAACTCTGTGTATATTATGCATGGAAGAGGACTTCCAAGATTTTGAAAAGTATATATGTATATATACTGAATATTTTGCGACTTCATCGCATTAAGATATCAAACTTGGTTCATTTCTTTTGACCAAGACTTTCATAAGTACTATGAGAAGGCTCATATATTGTTAATCATTATACATATTATTTTGGTGGGCTTGCTGCTCACCCTTGCTTTCTTCTTTCATCACACAACAACAGATAGAAAAGATGAACAGGACCAAGCTCCCGATTCGCAAGCGGTTAGAAAACGTTTCGCAGTCTTCTGAAAGTGTTGATGCCGCCGTAGCTGAGGTAGGAGCTACCAATAGGCTAGGTTTTTAACTATTGATGAACCAGACTTATGTATAATATGAATTGTAATAATGGAAAGGAATATGTAAATTTATTCAGAACCTTTTTAAGGTGTAACGGTTTATAATTGTGGAATATAAGGACTTGTGTTATTTTTGAGTGTTCATCTCTAAGACTATAACTTGTGGTGTGTGTGTTTCTTGTGGGGTCACAGTACAGAGTAGTTGATTATTTATTAAGATTGGGTGTTATTAAGGGAAATGGAACTCATGACAACCCGGATCCCCGACCTCGGATTTGGGGGTGTTACAGAAGTGGTATCAGAGCTAAGCGTTATAAACCTCAGAGATAATGTGACGTTAAGATAATAAATTCACTAAGATAATAAGAACTCTTGCCAAGTTCCTAGTCGGGCTACCTAACGTAGTACTGACAGTTAAAACCCTTATGTGAACCCTTATAAATATCGTGAAAGAAGCGTAGTTCATTATCGTATATGGTAGCGGGACTCCGAACCCTGAGGTTGAGGAGCAACAACGCGATGATGTTTTATTACTTATTGGATATCAGATTATGGATCTGATAGAGCGTCCTAACGCGGGATCAGATGATGTTCATGTTGAGGATGTTGTCCTAGAAGGGATAGTTGCTGAGGAGGATCCCATAGAGGATCCTGACAAGAATGAATAAAGGACCACTGATGAATTGATGACCATGATTAGGTCGACTACCAGAGGTAGAATTGGTCGGTCACTATCGGAGGTTCGTTCAAGTTTGTAAAGATAGTAGCCCCCTTTAACGCGGCTTACTCATAAGACTGAGAAGTTCGAATGGATAGAAAAATAAGAGAACGGCTTTCAAGAACTAAAGCAAAGGTTGGTGACGGGTCCTATGTTGGCGTTGCCGGATGGAAAAGGAGATTTTGTGATTTGTTGTGATGTTTCGCATAAGGAATTAGGGTGCTTCTTATACAGCACAACAAGGTAATTGTCTACGCGTCAAGACAATTTAGGGAATATAAAATTCGATATCCCCACCCATGAGCTTGGGCTCGTGGCAAAATGTATTTTCCCTAAAGATTGGAGGCACTACTTGTATGGAGAGAAGTGCGAGATTTACACAAGCCATAAGTGCTCTAGTGCATTTTCACGCAGAAAGAGCTCAACATGCGCAAGAGGAGGTGGTTAGAGCTAATCAAGGATTACGATTATGAGATTCTTTATCATTCGGGGAAAGCCAATGTGGTGGCTGATGCCCTTAGTAAAAAGGAGAGACTCAAGATGATAATGTCTTTGAGAGAGTTTATAAGAGATTTTGAGAAAATGGAAATAGAAGTGAAGGTAACCGGAGCCGGTACCGAAAAGCTGTTTGAGATTGCAAGACAGACCGAATTATTGGAAAAGAACATATTATGCCAGAAAAAGTGATGAATGAAGGCAGAGAGCCAACAAATAGAAATGAGATTAATACCGAGAAAGATGATAAGGGAATAATGAGGTATTCTTATAGAATTTGGGTTCCAAATGTTTAAGAGCTTAAAGATGAGATCCTAGATGAAAGTCATAGTTCAAGGAATAAGATTTAGGGCAAACCCTGAATGTAATAGTCAGGGAGGACGCCATCAAGATAGAAGGAACCCATAACATAATGAAGTGGAAAATGAGGATTTTAATGTATAAGATAACCCCAAGTATGGGAGAAGGATGAAACATTTCATACTGAGAAAATAGAAGTCGAGCAAGATAAAGAGACCCGAGACGGTACTCCTATATGGAAATTCATGGACCTGTCTAAACAGAACTTATACTTTTATTCCCAACCACCACCTTAAGGAAACAATGCGGTAGGAAATCCTTTCATGACCTTTAAGTCGCTAAGCTCTCAGAGTTCCAAGGAACAGTTTGACCCAGTCGAGGCAAGAGCCTAGCTAAAGGAAATATAGGAATTATTCGAGATTCTAAATGATTGACGAAGTATAAAAGACTGTTTTTGTCACTTACCCCCGTAAGAGAGAGGCCACCCGTTGGTGAAAGGCCAAGAAAGGCACGGAGCCAGAGGTTATAATAAACTGATTAAAGTTCAGACAATTGTTTTCGGGAAAGTACTTCCCAAGGTTATGGAGGTAGTGTAAAAGCTTTAGAGCCAGAACAAAAGCAGACGAGTATGATGAATTATGAATTTAAGTTGTAAAAGTTGTCAAGATTCGTTCTAAGGACACGAATCCAGAATGACGGGATGTTTGAAATCAATGCTTATGTTGTGTTGGTTCATGTAATGGTTGTAATGGAAACGAAAATAAAAGACTGAAAAGGGAAGGAGTATAAAGGGATATAAAGGAAATAGAGTTGAGAAGTGATAAGGGAGTTAGGTATGGGAAACCCTAAGAAACCCTTGCAATAAATATAGAGAAGTGTGTCATCATCAGCGCGATGGTGACTGATCATGAGATAAATTCAAGGTTTGAAGGTGTAAGCGGTATGTAAAGTTAATTCCCTTGAAGTTGACAGTATTCGATGAAAATTTGAGATAGATCGATTGATTAATAAGGAAACACGGATGGACTGAGGAGACAAGAAAGTAAGAAATTAGGAAAATTGGATGAAGGAAGTGACCTTCAAGAATGTGAAGTGTAAGACCGGGGGCATGATACCCAGAAAGGGAGACGCCAGGTATGAAAGATATCCCAACATTGAGATGACTGTTGAGATAAATAAAAGAGGTAAATGAGTAGTTAGAACTAAAAGGTTCACGTTGAACACGACAAACATCTTCTAGAACATCCCTGTTATCATTACTGAATCAGGCAAGAAAAGCGAATAACCGTTCTTATCTTTTGGAGGCCATATTGATTGACCTCATTTTGAATACATATGTTATTGTGAAATTAGGCATATACTATCGAGGTGGGAATGATTAAATAAGATAATCTATCAAGGATATATGACTTGATTTATCCATGGAAGGATGCATGTACCTTTTTAAAGGTGGAATTAAGGATAGAAACTCGGTAACTTAAAATGAATCCTAGGGGAATGCATAAAGGTTGGCATTTCACCCTTAATAGGGATATTATGAGTTTTGACAGTATGAATTGGAAAGGATTAAGGTAACAACAATCTTTAAGGATCAGTGGAGAAATTTTTCAAAAGTATATAGACAATGGTTCTAGTTTTAGTAAATGGTATTTTGATATGCCCTGTATCTAGGGAATACAGGAGGAATAATTCAAGGATAACCTTAGAGGTCTTACAAGGAGAAAAGGTAATATTCAAAGTTCTCAAGAATAGAAATTTTGATAAAGGAAATATGACGTAATTATAATAATGCCAGGTGGGGCACGTGTTGAACCATAAGAAAGTATAGATCGACCCAATGAGGGTCGAGATTGGTGAAAACAAGAAGGACCCAAGATAAGAGACGTCCTAAGTATGATCGAGAGTCAGTCGTGGCAATGTTCACATCTAAAGACTAAGGCAATGACTTATGAAAAAAATGGTGATTTTTTTTCTTCTCACCAGGACTTAAGAAAAGCATTTTCACATAAGCAGTGATTGAAATGAGGTAGAAAATTTATTTGGAGGTGGTTAAAAAATGACATTGATTGTAAGGAAATTTTACTATCAGGAAAGGTCAAAGAGGTGGCCGACACTTTAAGTGTAAGAGGACAATTATAAGCACACGTGCCAGAGGAATACAGTGATGATGGTTAAAGCCGTGAAGGTTGTATTATGGTTTGAAAGATTGACATTTCTTTTGATGATTGTACGATACTCAACCGTAATAGTAGTTTGGTAAAGATTTAATTCATGTTAGCACTGTGAGCGGGCTATCTATTTTAGAAGGTCCTATCTTGAGATAAGCCAGGACCATGTTACGAGAGGACTAAATGAACCTTTGAGCTTCATGTCTCCTAATAAAGAAATATGGTTAATAATGGTATTAACCTGCTATCGTTGCTTTCATTGAAACTCTTCTGAAATTTTATCTGCTTCATGTCATATGTGCGTCAAGTTCAGGAGTGTTCTTCATGAATCATGAGCGGTGATCATGTTACCTCCTTAGAAGAATTCGATACGACAGGTATGGACTCCGTATGGTTAGCTATTAAGATTCCAAGGAAAACGAATGACTACCGTAGGTCCGTGGTGGACTATAGTAATGCATCAACGATTCTTTGAATAATGAGCCAATTACAACCGCGAGAGTTGTATGGTAATGGATGTTGAGATTAAGTACCACTAATCGGGTCGTGGTGATGTATAAGTTATCATTGATAGACTAATTAACTCGATTATCTACCTATTAAATATTTATTTCTTCTTATCAATAGAGAGTCGTATTACTATACGAGGAAGGTTGTGGTGCAAGCATAAAATTCTAGTAACGAGGAGGTCTAGAATGAAATCCCAGATTTGATTTTCGCTGTCGAGGGAGTTTTAACGGTGATTATTTATAAGCTCGAGCAAGAGCATGGGTTCATAGAATGATGGACGGAATAGTAAATATTCATGCATGTGAATTGCGATGCTATAATACTTGATGTTGAGATATATACATATATATGTTTTATTCTCTTGTGACAAACCTCTATAGTTCAGAGGTAGATTCCAAGCCAGATCTTTTGTGGCAGTATTTTTATTTATATAAAATTCTCTTCAATTCATTCTTTTCTTTTCATTTTGTATAAGCTGAGAAGAACAACCCTTCCAGAAGAGGAGGTATTGCCGAATGACTATCTATCTGTGTGATAGAAGCCTAGTAGGATACCACATGTTGTTTAATTGCTTGTCAAGTACTAAAGGCTGGCCACCTTCTGTACTAACTATGTAATAGAACAAGTGTTCATGATCATAGTGATCTCTCAATAAATTCTTTTACTTCTACACGAAGGACCAAGCTTTCGAAGATGGAGGCAGCTAGAGATGAAGTGGTACCAAGTATGGTGGTATTCGGAATGGAAACGCATTCGTGATACTAAGGTTGACGCATTTATTAAAAGGTTATAAAACTCTAGCGAGTGAAGGTATATCTAGAATAGTATTCTGTACGGAAGATAGTAACGCTTACGAACCA
The DNA here is from genome assembly GCF_009905375.1 of Apium graveolens. NCBI lineage: Eukaryota > Viridiplantae > Streptophyta > Magnoliopsida > Apiales > Apiaceae > Apium > Apium graveolens. The sequence continues at coordinate 278,061,456 of NC_133648.1, forward strand.
GAAAAGAAGGAGTATTGAGAAGCAAAAGCTATAATGCTAGAAGCTATGATGAGAGTCTGTGCAATAGACTTGAAAGAATTTGGAATGATCACTTAACGCGGATTGAGTTTTCTTACGACAATAGATCATATGTCATTATCGAAATGTCGCCTTATGAGATCCTTGAGGGAAGACAATGTCGATCTCCCTTATGTTAGGATGAAGTTGTAGAGCGCAAGATGCTCGGACCAGCAGTGGTCCAAAGGACCAGGGATATAATAGATCTAATCAGAAGACGGCTGGTAGTAGCCCAAGATGGACATGAGAAGTATGTTGAATTGACACGAAAGGACAAGGAATAGGAAGTAGGGGACCTAGTGCTGTTATAGGTATTCCCTTGGAAAAGATGAATGTGGTTCGGAAAGAAAGGAAAGCTAAGCCCACGAAGTGTTGGACCCTTGGAGATATTAAGACGTATTGGGAAGTTAGCATATGAGCTAGCCCTACCCCCGAACCTGTAGCAAGTTCATAACGTGTTCCACGTATCAATGTTAAGGAAGTGTAATTCGGATGCCAGACAAATAGAGGCATATGAGCGCATAGACATGCAACCAGACGTAACCTATATGGAGCAACCAGGAAGGGTTATAGATTGAAAAGGAACAAGTGCTTAGGAGAAGGGTTATCAAACTAGTCAGAGTTTGATCGTAGAACCAAAATGTAGGAAAATTTACTTGAAAGTTAGAAAGTGCAATGCTAAGAGAGCATCCCTATTCATTTTCTATCCGATTCCGGGACGGAATCCTTTTAAGGAGGGGAGACTGTAATAACCCCAATTTTTGGAATTTTTGAAATACGGATGAATAGTAACTTTTGCTGATGATGCTGATTAAGGAAAATTATCAAACCACGCTATATAGGAGTACTGTTATAGAAATTCTAAGATCATATTAGTATTCCATAAAGTAAATAAGTGTATGTAAAGATCGTCAGAATCCAATTCCGAACACTTTGATTTTTCCCGGAAATCCACCAGATACAGAAAGAAGTGAGTATAAGGTAACAGGATAAATAGGATTTAAATTCAAGGATTTTAAGAGGGGATCATAAAAAGGAATATAAAATATTGAGGAAGGTTTAGGGGAACCCAAGTGATAAGATCCCGGATATGATTCCTCAAATGATAAACGAGAACGAAAGTTAAGCGAACCGTATAACAGATCAGCGGTCATTAGGCAAGCAATTAGGAGTTAATCAAGGAGGTTAGGGATGATGATGTCATCAAACCAACAAGAAGAAGACAAGTGTAACAAGATGACCTAAGCTTGATGACCTAAGCATGACAAGTGGGAAAGATTGGTTGGTTGATTGTGAGCCACACATTTTTCACCATGGTAAAAATTTAATTTAATTCCAAGACAAAAGGAAGCAACCAACCACAAATATTATAACACAAATACAAATTGAAAGTTGACTTTCCCATTTCAAGAAGAAAGCTCTCGGCTAAAACAAACCCAGCAACTTCAAACTGCCATATCTCCTTCAATACTCACTCAAATGTTGTGTTCTATAGCTCGTTGGAAAGGTATTGAGATGGCCTACAACTCTTGTTCACAAGTCTCTTCCAAATAAGCATCTTAAGACCCTCATTTTTACAGTTCTTTAAATCAGACTTTTAGAAACTTCAAAGCCTAACTTTGTGTTCTTGATTTCTTTGGAAAGATCAAGCTTGTAGGAGGCTCCATAAGGCTTCCTAGTAACTTTCCACCCTCCAAAAAAGGTATAAATCTTCACACCCTTTAGTAATAAGTTTGAATGTTGAAGTTTGGAGATGGTTTGGATGGATGAGTAGTAATTTGAATGATAAGCATGATTCGAGCTTAATTGTTAGGTAGTTTAGTTGAATTTGGAGATGTTATAATATATGATTGGATTGAGATCCTTGAGCTTATTATGACTGAAATCACTAGCATTGATGTGTATCTTGAGTTGTTGTTGATTGGTAGTTGGATTGATATGATTTGGAATGGTAAAAAATTTGGAAATCGCGTAAACATAGCCGTCGTAATGTCCGATTTACTTTAGACTGCTTTTGTTTATAACATTAGGACCCGAGAACTCCCTGCTATATTTTTACCATTACCATGTTTAGATAGTTCATGTTATGAGCTTCGTTTTGATATGTGGTTCGTTTGATTCTGATGTACGGTTTAGGAGAAACGGCCGTTTTAAGTAACGACGTTTCGCGAACGAAACATTACCCCTCGCCTTACTTTGAAACATAGGTTAAAGACCTTAAAGGACAAATTGGAGTATGAAACATTTATGTAAAGTGTAATAGGCAGTTGGTAAGACACTCGCGAAGAATCGCCTTAAAACTCGTAATGGTTAATTTATTAAAAATGGTGGAGCCGAGGGTACTCGAGCGACTTAAGAGAATCAGTAAGCGCAAAGCGAGCGTTAGAGTCTAATTTGGTTAAAGTATAGATTTATAAGTGACTTCGGTTTAATTCCAACTTATATGTTGTTTATAGGTTACCAGACTCGTCCTGAGCCATTTGTAACCCCCAGTCGCTCAGGCAAGTTTTCTACCCGTTATACTATTGTTGTGATGTATATGTGTATATGCATGATCTTGTGATAAATGCATATTTGTTATTAGCAAATTCTTGCGATATATTGTAGCATGTGATATGGTATATATGCATGCCTGTTTCGTATTCTTGATTTATATATCTGTTGGTTCAAATGCTTATTCGTTGTATAATACCTATGCTAGAGATAAGCGGTATTTGCGTATACCCTTAGTATAGGGGATCAAAATGTGAACTTTTTCTAAAACCGGGAGGCGAGACTCCAGAGTATAATATATATTTATATATATATTTATATTGATATAGTTTTTAAAACTATTAATCGAATAAGGTTTATTCGATAACTTTATTTTATTTAATGAATATTATTACGAATATTCATTCGAGGGCTTATGACTCCTTTATTTTATTTAATGAATATTATTACGAATATTCATTCGAGGACTTATGACTCCTTTATTTTATTTAATGAATATTATTACGAATATTCATTCGAGGACTTATGACTTCTTTATTTTATTAAATGAATATTATTTTGAATATTCATTCGAAGGCTTATGACTTCTTTATTTTATTAAATGAATATTATTTTGAATATTCATTCGAGGGCTTATGACTTCTTTATTTTATTAAATGAATATTATTTTGAATATTTATTCGAGGACTTATGACTCCTTTTATTTTATTATTTGAATATTATTTGAATATTCATTCGAGTGCTTATGACTCCTTTATATTATTTATTGAATATTATTTGAATATTCATTCGAGGACTTATGACTCAGTTTATATTATTTAATGAATATTATTTGAATATTCATTTGAGGATCTATGACTCCGATTATTTGCTGAGATATATTCTTTATTTTATTAAAGAATAAGGTGTCGATAATCAAACTTATCTTTGATTATTCAAATAAAGATAGTACTTTCGTATAAGTATATCTTTGGTTATTTAATACTCATTTCAAGTATAAGTTTTAAAACTTCTACTTCAATTATTTTTATAAAGATTATTCTTTATGGGAATATTATTTAAATAATAATATTCAGATATTTTCTAGTATATTGGGACTGATTTATTTCATTAAATCAGCATTACTCCAAACACTCTTTAAAGTGTTTTCGAGTCTTCAAAATGATTTTTAAAAGTTAGAGCGGATCCCAAAACTCATTTTTATATTTAAGATCTTCCTTTTAAAGGGGATTTAAATACTCGTTCAAAACTTGAGGGATCCGGCTCAGTGGTGTATTTTACATTCGCAACGAGGTTGCCGTTTTGAGAAAACATCTTGATTACTTGCCCATCGTTCGGGAAGTAAGTTCATCTATTTGAGTCGGCATAAGCAACATGGGCTCAGTGGGCGTCCATGAAAGTGTAAGTGGCTCAGTGGGAGTCCATCAAATGCGTAAGTGGCTGAGGGCAGTCCAACATAAGGTCCTATTGCGGCCAGGGTGATGACCAGTGGGGAATTCGTCCATCTACTAGTAGAAAAGGTTACTTATTGGTATATTTGCCTGATCAGCAAGATATCAGGTTTATGCCAAGGTTTTCTCCTTTCCAAATTCATTGGATATTGCAACTCTGTTTATAATTTTCATAACAGAGGTTTTCAAGGAGTGTATGAAATGTATATATATAGGTGTATATATATATCGGGATTTAATGAAGTATCTCGTAACTTCATTATTTATAATGATATTCAAAGATTGAATCTATTCATATCTTGTCTTGTAGTCTCATCTATATGATGAACTTTTGAACTGATTATAACTTGAATGGTGGTAGTTCAAATAATATTTGGAAAAGAAATAAGTATATTGGGGTATCTTGTAACTTCATATTTTCAACTTATATCTAGTTAATGATTATCTTATGCATATCAAAGATTTTCATAAAAACATTGAGACAAGGGTAGATATATGAGATCACCTTGCAACGATATTTTTATACAGTTATAAACTGGAACTCTGTGTATATTATGCATGAAAGAGGACTTCCAAGATTTTGAAAAGTATATATGTATATATACTGAATATTTTGCGACTTCATCGCATTAAGATATCAAACTTGGTTCATTTCTTTTGACCAAGACTTTCATGAGTACTATGAGAAGGCTCATATATTGTTAATCATTATACATATTATTTTGGTGGGCTTGCTGTTCACCCTTGCTTTCTTCTTTCATCACACAACAACAGATAGAACAGATGAACAGGACCAAGCTCCCGATTCGCAAGCGGTTAGAAAATGTTTCGCAGTCTTCTGAAAGTGTTGATGTCGCCGTAGCTGAGGTAGGAGCTACCAATAGGCTAGGTTTTTAACTATTGATGAACCAGACTTATGTATAATATGAATTGTAATAATGGCAAGGAATATGTAAATTTATTCAGAACCTTTTTAAGGTGTAACGGTTTATAATTGTGGAATATAAGGACTTGTGTTATTTTTGAGTGTTCATCTCTGAGACTATAACTTGTGGTGTGTGTGTTTCTTGTGGGGTCACAGTACAGAGTAGTTGATTATTTATTAAGATTGGGTGTTATTAAGGGAAATGGAACTCGTGACAACCCCGGATTTGGGGGTGTTACATTAACTCTTTTGTTTTCCTTGACTTGACTTGATTCACCTATAACAAAGTTCTTGGAAACTGATCCATATTTCTCATTGAGTTTGGATAGCTTAGTTTTGCTAATTAGTTTTCTTTCATTCGAAGGATGTGGTTCTTTGTCTTTCGATGGATAATTCATTTTATCTTTCGATGGATAATCTTCATTATCCGTTGAATCCACATCCAATGAAAGTCCTTCTATCAAACCAGGATCTAGTTTCTCCTTGCTCTTTTTCCAAGCTTCTTCGCAGAATGATTCTATACCTTGAACTTTAGTAATTTGGGTATGAACATCTCTTGATGACTTTCAGGCCTTGATTACCTCTTGCTCTCATTCAAGATGCATTCTTAAAATCTCCTCTTTCTTTAAGGATTTAGTCAGTTCCTCCTTAGAAATTCTATACTCTATTTTCAGTTTCTCAAACTCACAAAATTGAGTTTCTAACACAGTATTTCTTTTACTTAAAAACAAATTATTTTCCTTAATTTTTGTGTTTTCTTTAGTGAGGGATTTAAGTATAATACATAAGTGATATAATCCCGTTGACATGTCATTTATAGCATCATTACACTTATCTTTAGAAAGGTGTGCTAGATTAGTAGTGATTACCTAATTGCCTGAAGAACAGACCTCTGCTTCATCTGATTTGGCCATTAGAGCTAGATTGACATAGCTTGTTTCTTCATCTTCATCTACCCCATCAGCTGCCCAATCATTTTCTTGAGTCAAGAAATCCCTTTCCTTTTGTTTGAGCAATTCAAAGTACTTCTTATTATAGTCCACAGGCTCAAACTTCTTTCCTTCAAAATCAGGCTTTCTGCATTCACTTGTAAAATGACCACTCAAGCCACATTTGAAACATTTGAATTTAGATTTATCCACCATGTTTCTATTTGGCTTGGCTGCTACAAAATTCTTTTTTTTTTAATTTGAGCTTGGCAAACCTTCTTTATTGAAAAGCTAGATGTTCATCTATGTCCTCCATTTCATCATGACTTAGATGATCTTCATGCTCAGGCACTAGCCCTTTCCCTTTACCTTCACAAACCCTAGAGTTTGGTGCAGATTCCATAGCTTCAACCTTCATCTATTTCACTCTCTCTTGTTCAGCTACCAAGGCTATAAATCCTCCCTTATTCCTTCCTTTCTCTATCTGCTCATCTTGTTCCAGCTTAAGTTCATAAGTTTTAGAATGCCATACAGTCTCTCCAAAGTAAATTCCTTGTAATCTTGAGAATTTCCGAGAGAGAGCGACATAGGCTTCCATTCTTTTGGTAGAGATCTAAGGAATTTCAGGTTTGAATCTTTTGTCTGATAGACTCTTCCATGTAGTTTTAGTGCATTTAGTAGTTCTTAAAATCTACTAAAGATGTCACTCAAAGATTCATTATCTTCACAATGAAAGTGCTTATACTGCTGGATTAGAAGTTACATCTTATTTTCCCTCACTTGTTTAGTTCCATCACATATGATTTGAATTGTATCCCAAATTTCTTTAGCTGTTTTACAATTGATGACATTGTCAAACATATCTCCATCAAGACCATTGAACAGAATGTTCATAGCCTTTTTGTCTTTGTGCACTTGCTCAATGTCTTCATCTGTCCACTCTGATTGTGGCTTTGGAATACTTTGCTCATTTCCTATAGCTCCTTAAGTGTTTGTAGCAGCTCTTCGAGGAACATGAGGACCTTTCTCAATGCAATCAACATACAATGGTAATAGTTGTCTTTATCCAAGAAAGGGATCTTCACTCCAACATCCTTAGTACTCATGTTGTTAGTTGTTTTGATCTTTAAACTCTTAGTGTGTCAAGAGCTTACTCTAATACCAATTTTTATTTCCAAACAATCTAACAATAGAATTACAGAAGAGGGGTTGAATGTAATTTTAGGTTTCTTTTCGAAATTTAAGAAACTACTTTATCAAAATATATCAGTGTTTGAATATGCAAGACTGTGGAATAAAATATGAATGTATTCAAAATACAAAGTTACTAAACACAAAGATTTAAAACTTTCTGGTGGATTGAACTTTCCACCAGAGATATATATTGACTGAACTCTATGATGCAAGAATGCACACAGCTGCTTGCAAGTAAATTATAAAGAGAGAACTAAGAAATTCTTACAGATTATGCCTTATCTATTTCTCAGTTCTTTCGATCGATATTTTTCTACTTGCTATTCTTGGTTTATATTTCACCAAGTTACATGTGAAAAAGACAAACTAAAAAAAAATTGTCTAAGTCTAATCACATGTTTCTTCATTTCTCCATCCAGTATCTTTGTATAAATTATTCTAAATCTAGAATAAATTTGACATGAACTTTTTCTATTTTTGTAATAAAAAGGATCAAATGCTAAATGCAATTTGAGATTAAGTTCTAGGGATTTTGATCCGCTAGATAGTTACACAAGAACAAGAAAAGGATTTTTAGTGGATTAGATTTAACAATAAATACTAGAAATAAATTATCTGTGAATTTGCAATAAGTTCTCTGCTGTTTTTCTCTGTTCTGTGTTCTTATGTATTAGATATTCAATGCACTGCTTCTGTGGAAAATCAGCTTCAGTTCTTTTATATTAAATCAATCCTTGATTTAACTGGCAAGACAATCCTTTTAGCTTAGCATGACAATCCTTTTAACTGGTAGGACTTTCGGTAGGACTATCCATTGAACTGATAAAACTTTCGGCAAGACAATCTAAATGAACTAGCATGACTTTCGGTATGACTATTGATTGTCATATCGATTGTCTTGCTAATACAAAAGATAGTCTTGCTGGATTAAAACAGATTTTAATCAAATAATAATTCTGAATTAATTAATCAATTAATTCAATTAATCAATAAATTAATCTTTGCAGATTTAATTTATTCCCTTAATTAAATTATATGACTTAATTAATTAATAAAATTAATACTAATCTTGAGCAGCAACCATTCTTCTGAAAATCTTCTGAAAATCATTGTCAATTATGAATCAATTCCACCACTTCAATGCTGACACTCGATGTACTGTCTAGTTCATGAGTGACTAACTTCCGTGACGTTTCTTCATGCCTTGACTTTGATACTCTTGATTTTCTTCAGACTAAATCCTTGTAATTAATTGATACCCTGACGAGATCTCTGTCACTTGATTAAATCCACAATCTTGATTTATATCATTGAGACTTGATCAATTTCTTGAGCTTCTTCCAGTGAATTAAGTCCTCAAGTCTGTAGACGAACAATGTTACTTAATCCTTTGACATATTTAACTTTGAGAGATCTCTCTGACGATAGAACCACTATTTACTTGTTACATCCTTATTTGAGTTGAGTTAAATCCTCGAATAAACAAATAGGCTATGACATATGCCTTTCAATCTCCCCATATTTGTTTGTTAGACAATAACAACAAATACCTAGAGGATAACTCAACTAACAAATAAGAAACATATATAAACAGTAATGCAAAGTAAATAGCAGGAAAGTTCTGGATTATATTTAACATTTTCCAGATTCCAAAAGAAATTTACAAGTGAATATAAGATAGATGTTCCTCTAGACTAAACATATAACTACATTAGTCTATCTTGATTCATAAAGCCCTAATCATATTACATTAAGTTTTGAGCTAATTGAATTCAGTTGTCTTCCCTTACGAATTCACCTTCTTCCAAATCTTGAAGCAATTCCTGGTCAAAGACACGATCCTTTTCAGAAGTGAAGCTGGCTGGTCTGACTGGTTGAACTCTAACTGACTTTAGCTTATTCTTGAACTGATTGTACCTTTTAATATTCTTTTCACAATAAGCTTGAATCAGATCAACTGCTTGAGTTTTCATCATGGATGAATATCCAGCAGTTCTTAAGTGATGTTCCATCCAGACAAGATGCTTAGCTGAGTAGTCTTTAAGAGATTGTGAATCGAGCTGGCAGATTTGAAGACAGTCAGACTTAAAGAATCTTACCTGATGAGGATTGTTGACCACTTGAGGACTAACCCTGCTGGCAAACTCTTTGAGCCTTTCTCGAAGAACTTCATTCAATTATGAGCTTCTTTTGACTTTGTTGAGAAGAACCCAAATCTCTGATAAAGAACGATTCTCAAACAGATGAAGTGATACCTTGAAAGATCCTTCACTCTGACAATATACAAATATGCTCATTTCATTTAGAGATCTGTCAAAGGCAGCTGTGATCCTTGAGACTTTAGTCTTTATAGCATTCATATACACGTCATTGTTTGGATTAGAGATCTCCAGCTTGTCCAGAAGATGTAGAAACTGCCTATCATTGTTTGTGCTCAGCTGAGGCATATCAAGTACTCTCCTAGCTTCATCCCATTTTTCACCAATCTTCAGTCTGACATCTCTTCTCCTTTCTTTAGCTTTAATATCATGAAGACATAGCTTTTCAAGAGTTTCTGTTCGTTCAATGTTTTTCCTCATATCAATGATCTGGGATACCTTTTTCAGTTCAGCTTCTTTTCTTTTCAACTCTGACAGCTGCTGCTGAAACTCTTTCTCAAAAACAGGATCCACTGGAGCTTCCTCTTCCCATTCTCCAAAATCACTTTCCTCCTCAGCTTCAAAGAAACCATCTTTATCTTCCAAGACTGGTTCAGTGGGAACGTCAAAAATATCAAAGTCATCATGTTCTCCACTATAATAGACAGCATCAGCCTTCCCTGTGCCTCCAGCAGACGAATCTTTTTCTTTTCCCTTTTCACTTCTCCCTTTCTTCTCCCCCTTAGTTGAGGAATCCTCTACAGACTTTCCCTTAGACCCTCCATGACCTCCATCACCTCCAGAGCCTGAGCCTCCACCAGACAGCCCTTCAAAGAAAGTTCTTTGTTCTTCATTAGGGCAGTGAGAATTTTTGATCATGAAGTATAAGTGCTTCATCCCTTCATTGAGATGTTCCATGCCCGTCTCTATCTTCAGAAATCTGGAGGAATCCAGTGAATGATTCATTTCAACCAAGTCTTCAAGAGAAGTCATTCTTGTATGGAGAGAGCAGAAGTTTGAAATATCTTCAGCTGATAACATTGGAGATGCCTGAATTGAGTTAAGCTTTGGTATAACAGAGGTCTTCAAATCTGATATTTCAGTCCTGATGAGAGCTAGCTGATTATTGACAGAGGTGGAAGAAGAAGACCGTTCAGCCACTTGTGCTTTAAATGATTGAGCCTCAGCCTGACTTTTTGCAAGTTGTTCTTTCAGTTCAGCAATTTGAGCTAACAGATTTTCAGTGTTTGTGTCTGTGTGTGCGCTCATCTGAATATCTCTCCTGTTTGATTCACTCAACTCACGTGAGGAGTCTTCCTGATGCTGATCTTCTGTACCTGCATTTAAAATCACCCTAGCCTCTTCAAGAGAGGTCAGTGGTGGTGCAATGGGAATTCGCGAGTCCCGATCCTCAGTCAAACCTATCTTTTCATGTGAAATAGATGTCTGAATTGCTTCAGGGATAGATTGACCGAGTTGCCCTCCACTTTCTCCAGATAAATCTGTGAGTGGATAATCCCGTGAGGGAGCCAGAGGTGTTGGATCTGGGAGGGGAGAAAATGACTCTATTAAAGGTGGCTGAGAGTCAGATTTTCCCTCAGAAGCATGTGACTGCTCTTCTGCCGTAACTATGGCAGGCACTATAACCGACTCAATGTGCACTCCTTGCTCCGTGTCCTGAGTATCATCTATTGGTCTGTATGCTTCCATTGTGAGTAATGGAAGTGTGCTTGACTCAATACAGGATGCCATGGCCCTATGGCGAATTTCAATAGATTCATCATGTTGATAGAATGTCTCTAGTAACTGTTCACTAGCCATTTCAAAGTCTATGTCCTGTTGGGAGGACAAGGATGGGCTTTCAGATGCCTCAGTAAATGTTCTTCTTTTCTTGGGAGGAGGCAGAGCTGAGGGTTCATTCACATCCACCAACATACTACTTCCTACTAACCTTCTAGGAAACATTTTAGACAGTGGGGGAGAGGTTGAGATAGGTTGTGACTCTGTGTTTGGCTCTATGACCTGGGATTGAAGCTATGGTTCTACAACTTCATGGTTAGTCCTATCAACCACTGGGGGTCTTTCAATAGAAGTAGGAATAGTTTGAGTTTGAGGAATTATTACCTGCAGAAGAAGAGCATCTGATGTTTAAGCCTGGGTGGTTTGAACCACTGGAGGTTGAGCTTGCTGTTCATGACCGGGAAGATTGAAGATAGGTAAAGGAATGTAAGTGGCCATGAAAGCAGATACAACTACTGGAACTTGCATGAATTTGAAGGTTGTGTCTTGGCGTGTGTAAATCTTTTTGCTTACTGGAGGGGGTTCAGTTATTGAAGAGTTAGCAAAAAGAGCTTTATGTTCAGGTGAGAGAAGATGTTCTGCTATGAGCATGAGAAAAGGATCGTAGTAGCACGAAACCCTACGATTTGTAGAATGATCACGTAAAGCAGTAGTGAGACGTCTCAGAAGAATGGGTAAAAGTAGTTTGCCAAAATTGATCCTTTGATTGAAAACAACCGCAAGACCAATATACTGCAGAGTGGAAGTGATGTTGTGAAAGTTGGATTTAGTGCAGTTGTCAAACACTTTGGAAAGTGTATCGAAGAAAATATCCCATTCAGAAACCAAATTGGATTTAGACAACTTGGTTAAATTAATCACCCCCTGATAGTGAATAGCATTGAAAAAGTTTGAAATATCATTTTCAGAGGGCAAATTACAGAAATTGTCCATTGGAAAATTTAACGCTCGATTGACGACTGTTTCATCAACTACATACTGTGTGTTTGTCACGGTGAATGAAAAAGATTTAAAATCATCGGCCACATTAGAGGTTGTGCAAATCAGTCTGAGCAGATCGACATTTAAAAGCACATTTGATTTAATAGCAGAGCTAACAATCGAATGGTCATTTAAAAATCTAATCGACGGCTTAAATTTTTCCACATCACATTCTTCTGGATTAAAATAACCAACAAGATTATGCGAGACAATTTGGAAATTGAGAGCCATTAAAAAATATTCAATAAAACACACAATTTCAGAATTTTAAGAATTAAATTAAGAGTAATTCGAATTAAAAATAAATAATAATCCGAATTAATTTAATTATATCCCAAAAATTTTAAAAAAAGTATATCTAGTTGATTTTTGTCCCACAAACACACTTAAAACAAAATAGATTTTTTATGCACCCAATAACAAAAAGAATTTTAAAACCTAGAAACAAAACGGGCAGCACTTCTGTATATATACACGCGTATGTATATATCTCAGAAGTGGAATTTTGTGAAGCTGAGTAAAAACTCGAGCAAGAATAAAGGTGACTGTTGATTCGTTCGAAGAGAGAGAGAAAGAAACACAACTGCTGGAATTTGAAAGGAAAAACAAAAACTGAACTGATTACTAATAAAAGAAACAAACAACAAAAAAAACCTTAAGTAGACAACTAGTATGACAATCGAGGAAAGTCATACCGATTGTCTTCCCGATTGTCATACCAGGCTAAAGGAAATAACAAAAACAAATAAAAATAAAACTGGTATGACAATCTGATAGTCATACCGATTGTCATACCAGTATAAAAGTCATGAATATATCAGAATAAACTAGAAAGATAATCGATAGTCATACCGATTGTCATTCTAGTATAAAATAAAACAAATATATATATATATATATATACTGAAATGACTTTTAGCAAGACAATTTCAATTGTCTTGCCGATTGTTATTGCAGAAGGTTTACAGTTACAGAATAAAACAATTATAAACAGAATAAACAGAATAAATAATTATAACACAGAATTAATAAAACAATTATAAACAGAATTAATACATACAGTTTACAGAATAAATTTACAAAAACAAAAGCAATATTTTAGAAATAATTATATTTTATTCCAAAAATAGATTTATGTTGAATTTTAGCAAATAAAATTCATAGAAAAATATTTTTAGAGAAAATAAAATATTCTGAGATATTAAAACTAACAAGTAGAATAAATAAATAAGATAAGATGATAAAACTTACATAGAAATAAGCAAGAAATTATGGAAAATATGATAAAATAAATTTGCAAATGATTTTTTTTCATTTATGAAAAATTCATTTGTAAATTCATTCAAGAACAGATTTCAGATATGCACAACTTTAATCACTAAAGCTATTCAACATACCCAATTTACCAACTAATTTGGTAAATGTGGATTCATCAAGAGGTTTAGTGAAAATATCTGCTATTTGTTCTTCTGTTGGAACAAAAAATAGTTCAACAGTACCATTCATGACGTGCTCTCTAATAAAATGATACCTGATGTCAATGTGCTTGGTCCTTATATGCTGCACAGGGTTGTTGGTGATGGCTATTGCACTTGTATTGACACATAGAATAGGTATTTTGTTCAATACAGAGCCATAGTCCCGTAGCTGATTCCTAATCCACAAGATCTGAGCACAGCAGCTTCCAGCAGCAATATATTCAGCCTCGGCCGTTAAATTGGAAACTGTTTGTTGTTTCTTGCTGTACCATGAGACTAGTCTGCTACCTAGGAATTGACAACTCCCTGAGGTACTTTTTCTATCAACAACACTTCCTGCGTAATCTGAATCTGTATATCCAACAAGGTTAAAACCAGATTCTTTAGGGTACCAAATACCTAGATTTGGTGTTCCCTTAAGATATCTCAAGATTCGTTTAATAGCAACGAGATGAATATCTCTAGGATCCGCTTGGAACCTTGCACATAAGCATGTAGCATACATAATATCTGGTCTACTTACAGTAAGATAGAGTAACGAGCCAATCATACCTCTGTAGCTTGTGACATCTACCTTAATGGAGTTTCACATGGTCCAAGCTTGACAGCTGTAGTTGACGGAGTCCTTGCTGATGCAGAATCCTCTAGATTGTACTTTTTTAGGAGTTCCTTGAGATACTTGGATTGACAAATAAAAGTTCCATCTAACCTTTGATTTACTTGTAATCCAAGAAAGAACTTCAGCTCTCCCATCATGCTCATTTCAAATTTGTTGTGCATTAACTTAGCAAATCTCTTACAGAGATTATCATTAGTAGACCCAAATATTATATCATCCACATAGACTTGGACTAATATAGTATCATTCTTATGCTTTTTAGAAAAGAGGGTTTTGTCTATGACACCTCTAATAAAGCTATTTTCAATAAGAAATTCAGAGAGAGTGTCATACCATTTTCTCGGAGACTGTTTGAGTCCATAGATAGCCTTGAAAAGAAAGTAGACAAAATCCAAATGATCTGGATCTTCAAAACCAGGAGGTTGCTCTACATACACCTCTTCATCCAGCTTTCCATTCAGAAAGGCACTCTTGACATCCATTTGATAAACTTTAAAGTTAGAGAATGCTGCGAATGCCAGAAATATCCTAATGGCCTCTAGTCTAGCCACTGGAGCTTAGGTTTCATCATAATCAATGCCTTCAGCTTGAGAGTACCCTTTAGCTACCAGTCTTGCTTTGTTTCTTGTAACCACACCATCTTCATCTAGTTTATTCCTGAATACCCACCGAGTACCAACAGCTTTCTTGTGTGTAGGTCTAGGTACCAGTTTCCAGACTTGTTGATGTTTAAACTGATTGAGTTCATCTTGCATAGCAATCACCCAATCTGGATCAGTCAGTGCTTCTTCAATCTTCTTAGGTTCTATCTCAGAAAGAAATCCTGAGAATAGACATTCATTTTGAGTAGCACGTCTAGTTCTGACTCCAACATCTGGATCACCAATAATCAACTCAAAAGGATGAGCTTTATTCCAGACAGTCTGTCTTGGAAGATTTGATCTTGATGATTCGCCTCGAAACACATTGGGATGTTGTGTCCTACTAGTTGATCCTTCAGCATCTCCCCCTGAGTTGTTGTCAGGTTGACTTGATGATTCTTCGTCAGTAGCAGTGGTATCTCCATTGTTGCCAATGTTTCCATCACAATTACCTTGAGTATCATCATGATTAACAGGTTCTTCACCAGCAACAAACTCAGGTTCTTGATCATGTTCTGATTCTGAATCTGACATATCATCAAACTTTAGTTTCTCAGAAGGATCTTCAGTTTGGATACTAGGGAGTTTAGTGTCATCAAATGTAACATTTACACTTTTAGTTACTTTGTGTTGATCAATGATATACACCTTGTATGATCTTCTTCCATATCCAACAAAAATACCCTCATATGCCTTTACCTCGAATTTACCACGACGATCATCTTCATCCTTGAGCACGAAGCATCTGGCACCAAATACATGAAAGTATTTGATAGAAGGTTTCTATTCATTCATAATCTCATAAGGAGTTTTCATGAAGTCTTTGTTGATTAGAGTTCGATTCTGAGTATAACATGCAGTATTGACAGCTTCAGCCCAAAAGTACATTGGAAGACCTGATTCACTTAATATCGTTCTTGCAACTTCAATCAATGTGCGATTCTTCCTTTCTACCACTCCATTTTGCTGAGGGGTTCTAGGAGCTGAAAATTGTCTGGTAATCCCTTTGTCTGTACAGAATCCATTGAGAAGTGAATTCTTGAATTCTGTTCTATTATCTGACCTAATTGCTCTAACAGGGACATTAAAATCTAACTCGATCAACTTGATATGATCAATCACAACTTGTGGTGTTTCATCCTTAGAGTGAAGGAATAAAACCCACGTATACTTGGAATAGTCATCAACTATCACAAGACAAGAACACTTCTTTGACATCGAAAGAACATTAACTGGTCCAAATAAATCCATGTGCAATAATTGCAGAACACCAGTTATGGAGAATGTGTCAGTGCCTCTGTGACTTGCTTTCTTTGACTTTCCTTTCTGGCAAGCCTCACACAGTCCTTCTGGGGAGAATTCCAGCTGAGGCAGACCTCTGACCAATTCTCTTTTGACAAGAGAATTCATTGTTTTGAAATTGAGATGGGAAAGTCTCTTGTGCCATAGCCAACTCTCATCTGACGATGCCTTTGAATAGAAACAATTGACTTCAGGATTGCTTCCATAGTTCATGTCAGCTACGAACAGATTTCCTTTCCGGATTCCCATCAAGGAGGGTTTTTCATTTTTCTTGTGCAGAATCTGACACTTCAGCTTGTCGAATAAAACATTGTAGCCGTTGTCACAGAACTGACTAATGCTAAGCAGATTGTGTTCAAGTCCTTGCACAACATACACATTTTCAATGATAACATTTCCAGCTAGAAAACAGCCATATCCCTCAGTTAAACCTTTGTTGTTATCTCCAAAGGTAACCACTGGGCCAGCTTTCTCAACCACATTTGATAGCAGGGCTCTATCTCCGGTCATATGTCTTGACGATCCGCTGTCAAGAATCCACACTACCGGTTGTACCTGTTTAATGCCCTGCAGTACAAATGGATTAGACCTTCTTCGGAACCTAAGCTTGGTTGGGTCCGACATACTTGTAAAATTGGCCTTTATCAGGCAAAAGAACATTCTTAACTTTAATGTTCTCAACTTTCTTAATGACTGGACATTTGACCTTGTAAACAGCCTTGACAAATTTCTGTTTAGGCTTAGGCACAAATGTCTCCTTTCTAGCTTTAGGAGGACTAGCAGTCTTAGACCTATCATGCTTCCTATTATTCACATGCTGACGAGGAGTAGTCTTATCATTAGAAACATGCTTACCATTAAAATAAGCATACATCAAATTAAAAGCACAAGACATACAATCAGGAACACCACATGCTTTATGAGAGGGATTAACAACAGGCAACTTATGCATGGTAAACATGGCATTTTTGTTATCCAACTCATGTGTGTCTGAGTTAGTCTCAGTTGCTTTCACAACTTTGACTAGAACCTTTGACACACTTGACTCTGAAACAACTTTCTCATTAGCAAGATCTTCAGCACAGATTTCTTCTTGAATAATAAATGAGGTCTCATCAAATGGTTCAGCAATTGATTTTTTATAGAGGGGTTCATCAACACCCTTAAGCACATGTGGTACTTCCCTACCTTTAGCACAGACATGAGGAGGGGAGTTTATGCCTAATTCTCCAATAGCAACATTATAATCATAACCTACTCCAGATGTTTGATTAATAGCTTGCTTATTGTAGAACTCTTTAGCCTTAGAGCAAGAATTAAAGTAAACTTTGACCATAGTCTCAAGACCGGTGATCTTGTCTTTGAGAATAGTTTCGAGTTGTCTATAACAGTCAACTCTATTCTCTAGAAAAGATACTTGTTCTTTTAATTTATCTTGATTAATATGCATAAGTCTTAATTCATTGACCTCTTTCTCAAGGTCTTTGATTTGTTGATTTAACATTTCATTATCACGACGAGCACAATCTAAGGAACCTCCTAGATGATAAACTAATTCAGTATCAGTAAATTTTACCTCTTTTCTTGACGATGAGGTGTTTGCATCACTAGCCATGAGAGCAAGATTCCCAACTTCTTCATCTTCACTGTCAGTATCATCCCAGCTTCTTCCCTTTGCCAGGTAAGCCCTTTCAGATTTACTCTTCTGATTAAAATCATAAAAGTTCTTCCTAAATTGTTTTGGCTTCCTGCATTCTATGGCAAAGTGTCCCAACTCATTGCAGTTGAAGCATCGAATGGTGCTTCGATCAACCATCCCTGTTTTGTACCCACCACTGCTGGTGTTAGAGGATGAAGATCCACCTTTCTGAAATCTGTTGTAGTTGGACTTGTACTTGAACTTGGGATTCCTCTTGAATCTGACATTGGAGAATCTCTTGACAATCAGGGTCATTGACTCATCTTCCAATTGTTCCAGTTCTTCCAAGGAATAAAAATCATCTCCTGATTGATTTGTAGTAGGAGGATCAAAATCTGCTACTATCACATTTTCTTCAGCCTTGGAAGACTGTACCATTCTTTCTGACTGTTGAGATTATTGTTGTTGTTGTGGTTGTTGTTCTTGTTCTTCAGCTACTAGAGCAGTAGACGTGCTGACCACTCTTCCTTTCCCGTAGAATTCCTTCTGCTGAATCTGCTCCAACTCATAGGTCTTTAACACACCATAGAGCCTTTCCAAAGAAATCTCACTCAGATCTCTTGCTTCTCTTAAGGCAGTGATTCTATGTTCGAGATGAGTTGGCAGTGTTAAAAGGAACTTTTTGTTGACCTCCCTGATTGAATAGTATTTACCATTAATGTTCAGGTTGTTGATCAATGCATTGTACCTCTCAAACACTTCAGTGATTCCTTCTCCTGGATTGGATTTAAAGTATTCATACTCAGAGGTTAGGATTTCTAACTTGTTCTCCCTAACTTCCTCTGTGCCTTCATTAATCACCTCAATAGTTTCCTAGATGTGTTTGGAATCTTTACAGTTCATCACATGTCTATTCATCAAGGGATCAAGGGAATCTACTAAAATTAATTGAAGGCTAGCATCCAGGGAGGCTTCTTCTTTTTCAGCAGGAGAAAAATCCTCAGGATCTTTTATATAAGTTCTAGCTTTGGTAATCATCACATCATCTTCTATTACCTCTGGTTCAATAACCATCGGAATTTTTGGACCCTTCTTTAACACTTCCAGATATTTGGGATTTGCAACTTGTAAAAACAATAGCATATTCTTCTTCCACATAACATAATTTTCTTTATCGAATAGTGGAATTTTAACGGTTCCAACTTTTTGTATAGACATTATGAATTTTTTGAGTAAATAAAAATTCAAGGAGTGAAAGAATCACAAAAATCTAGGATCTTGATTTGTTCGTTAATCAGAAGGCTCTAATACCAATTGTTAGGTCTCAATATGTTTGTAGAAGGGGGGTTGAATACAAACAATAGCGTTTAATCGAATAAAATGCGGAATAAAAAAAGTGAAACAAAATTCAAGTTAAATAAAACTATTATTAAACTTGAAAGGTGTTACAACAATGGTATCGTTTACAAGGGATTAATCTCAAATAAATTATTCCAAATCTAGAATAAATTCGACATGATCTTTTTTTATTTTTGTAATAAAAAGGATCAAATGCTAAATGTAATTTGAGATTAAGTTCTAGGGATTTTGATCCGCTAGATAGTTATACAAGAACAAGAAAAGGATTTCTAGTGGATTAGATTTAACAATAAATACTAGAAATAAATGATCTGTGAATTTGCATAAGTTCTCTGTTGTTTTTCTCTGTTTTATGTTCTTATGTGTTTGATATTCAATGCACTGCTTCTGTTGAAAATCAGCTTCAGTTCTTTTATATTAAATCAATCCTTGATTTAACTGGCAAGACAATCCTTTTAGCTTAGCATGACAATCCTTTTAACTGGTAGGACTTTCGGTAGGACTATCCATTGAACTGATAGAACTTTCGGCAAGACAATCTAAATGAACTAGCATGACTTTCGGTATGACTATTGATTGTCATACCGATTGTCTTGCTAATACAAAAGATAGTCTTGCTGGATTAAAACAGATTTTAATCAAATAATAATTCTGAATTAATTAATCAATTAATTTAATTAATCAATAAATTAATCTTTGCATATTTAATTTATTCTCTTAATTAAATTATATGACTTAATTAATTAATAGAGAATTAATACTAATCTTGAGCAGCAACCATTCTTCTGAAAATCTTCTGAAAATCTTCTGAAAATCACTGTCAATTATGAATCAATTCCACCACTTCAATGTTGACACTCAATGTACTGTCTGGTTCATGAGTGACTAACTTCCATGACGTTTCTTCATGCCTTGACTTTGATACTCTTGATTTTCTTCAGACTAAATCCTTGTAATTAATTGATACCCTGACGAGATCTCTGTCACTTGATTAAATCCACAATCTTGATTTATATCACTGAGGCTTGATCAATTTCTTGAGCTTCTTCCAGTGAATTAAGTCCTCAAGTCTGTAGACGAACAATGTTACTTAATCCTTTGACATATGTTACTTTGAGAGATCTCTCTGACGATAGAACCACTATTTACTTGTTACATCCTTATTTGAGTTTAGTTAAATCCTCGAATAAACAAATAGGCTATGACATATGCCTTTCATCATGGAAATGGAAATGCTTCTTTGTTCTCAAAATCCTGTTAATAGGCTGCCACATTCCTTTTGTATACAATCAACCCTGACTGTCAAGTCACTATCAACTCCTATTTTAATTTGTTATCCATCGACACTCTGTTGGATCAATTATTGAGACTCTGTTGGATCATTCGTTGAATCAGACTTGGGTCATCCGTCGAAGCCTTGTATAAACATCCGTTGAGATTATTTCTATAGCAGTTGACTCAATTTCACTTATGCAAACTTACAAGGCATCTATTATTTACAATTAGTCAACCTATTTTGCATATCATACTAAAAGCCAACATGAATTAGAATATCCTACAACTTCTAATCCTTTAAGACATTACAGGCGACAGGATTGTGCTACAAAAACTTATTCAATCATAAGATACTCTATCAATGGATGATAGATTAAGATTTTCCGTTGAAAGCTACAATAACACTTAATTAAATCTACTAGAGTGTTTTGGTAAAATATCATCAAGCCTACAACATATTCCTAATAGCCTTATTATCTCTTACTCCCTCTGTCCCATTGAATTCTCTACATCACTTTTTGACACGCTTTTCAATACTCATTTAAAGTATAACTCCATTATATTTTTTTTAATTTTTTTTCTGTATAAAAGTTCTATGTTTAAGCTTTTATTCAAAAAAAGAAAAAATTAAAAAAACATTACGAAACTATATTTTATAGAGGCTTCAAAATGCGTGTAAATAGTAACCGTGGTAAAATTAACTGCACGGAGGGAGTACATGTTATGAGTTAAAATATCGATCTGTTTCATTATGGGGTCTCAGAACTCTGAGCTAGAGCTGGCCAGTTGGGCGGTCCGCGCGGGCCGGGCCGGGCTGAATGCGGGTTGAGCTCGTGAAGCATGAACACTGAACCGGCACATATGATTCACGAACCGGGCCGGGCCGGGCTCGAATAAAGAAAATAAGACTCGTAATCGGCACTAATATTCGTGAGCTAGCGTGCTTGTGCGAGTCGTGCGGATCGAATTTGACGGTTCACGCGGGCTGAATATGCTTTGAATAGTACAAAAGCGGAATTTGATTATTTAAATAGTATAGACAATAGCAGTCTAGCGGAATGTAATTGAATAATCCAAGACTGGCAGCTTATATGTCTGAATTCCTAGCATTTCCTAACACTGCATATTCGATTAATTCTCAAATTAAATATTCGATTAATTTCTAATATTTGATTAACTTAATTACTCAAATGAATATTTGATTAATTCTCTTATTTTAATTTTTTAATTTAAAAGAGGACGGTACCTTGTATAATTTTTTTAATTAAAAAAAATTGTAAAAATGATGTAATGTATGAATTATGTAATCATCTTGTTAGTTATTCTTGCACACCATAAGTTAAGGAAGTTAAGTTTTTGTAGTATTGCCAATATTTACTGGGAGCAATTAGTTTAAGCAATCAAATGAATGTTAGTGTGGGTTAGTGCGGCTGGGCGGGCTAGGCGGGCCAGGCGGGCTAGACATGTGCGGCTCGTTGGTCGTGCGAGTTAGTGGGGGCCGGGCTCGGTCCGAGCTCTTGATTTATATATTCGTATTCGATTCGTTTATTTCAACGACTTGTGCGGATTTGAACCGGCCCGGTTCGGGCCGAATAAATTCGGGTTTCCGTACGGTCCGGTCTTGAGCGGGCGGTTCAGAACCGCACTAAATTTTCTTGTACTCCCTCAAGAAAGAAGCCGAGTTCTTATATTTTTAAGAACACATAATTTATAGCAAGACAAACTTAATTAATATAAATTAAGTGAGTTTTGAAATATTGTGTTTTTTTGTGCTTGTTATTTTCAGTTCTGCTAATACAATATCTCTACAATTATAAACTGCTTTGTTAACCATATCCAAACAAATTTTAAAAATGCTAAAAATTAAGAAAACACATTCACCCCCCTCTCTGTTGTACTCAATATCTAACAGATTGTACATGGACTCTTTTTTATTATTTAGCTTAGCTTAGTCTCAGCCCTCTTTTTTCTCTTTATCTTCAATCTAGTCTAAGTTAGATTGATTATAGATAAATTTCTCTTTGTTTCATAGAACAAGGGTCAACCCCTGTACTTTTTTATTTTGTTAGTATATATATGTAGTTTAGCAAAAAAATGTGTCGAGAGGGAGATTTGGGTCGAATAAAAAATAGACAGAAAGCGTAGTCGATTCTTGCTACTTTTGGCATTTTGGTCACGATGAGAGCGAGAAGAAGAGGGTGTGAGTACGGGGGTGTGTTTTTGTTTTCGTGTGTGTACGAGTTATATGTGTGTGTTTTATGTATTGGTCGGACCACCGATGAGGGTGATGGCATTTGTTATGTTACAACAGATTGAGAAGGAGGGAGGGAGGGAGAGAGAGCGGGTCATAATTCGAACGGAATTTGAAAATCCGGGAAGAGAACCAGTTTTGGCGTTTGCCAAAATTTGACAGTCTGGTGATCGGACGGCGGCTGCCGTCGATGGCTGTGTGAGAGGTGAAGAAGATGATGAAATATTTTGAATGAAGAATTTTAATTAGTGTCTTGATTGAAGGCTTTTATGTACCATTTATGGGGTGCATTTGTTATGTCATATATTTTGGCTTTTTAGAGGCAACTATGTGCCATTTTTTAGCTTATTTTGTGTATTTTAATTATAGTATTTTTATATTTTATTTTATTTTATTTAAGGTCTAACTAAAGATTTTTTTATTGGACTCAATTTTTTTATTTTAACGATTTATTATATGTACTTTAATTTCCTTTTAATAAATTAATAACACATATAATTTTTTTATTAATTATAATATATTCTTGTTATTTCAATTTTCATATTTTCAGGTTGGTTGGAAGAAATATAATAGGTATCCTTTTTTCATACTTCAAACAATTATAGTCAGGAAACTCGGAGTAGAAGATAAATAAATTAAAATTTTTGATGATACGATGGATTTCTTACAACTATCGGAAGACTTTAGTATTTTATTAGTTTTGTATTTGATGTACTTTTTAAAAGGAACTCTTTTACCTCCTTAAGTTTTTTCCCTTAAAGTTTTACTCTTGCAGGATTTTATTGAGACTTTTTTTGTGAGTTTTCTTTTCAGACATTAAGATTTTATTGCCTAACCTTTCGGGGACATCTCTGCATGAGCTTCTGTTAGGGCTAGAACACGCGCTAATATTCACACAAGTATACGCAATCACAAGTAATATAGAATAAATTCTAGTTTGTTCCCACAGGGATAGGTTTAGGTTAATTTCAATCAATGTATTTATGCAACAATAGTATAGATATTATCCAATGCTAAGACGAATAACAATTTGAGGTTGTTTATACTACACTTAACTAAGAGATTATCCTAAAGAACATAAACTAAGAGATTAAAGAGAATTAAATAGTATATGACACAAACATGGGATTCTAACTTCATTAAATACTTCATTCAATAGCCTTTTTGTTCTCAACCTTATCATGTAATGGTGATGACACTAATCAGATAACACGAAACTGATAAAGCCAACTTTCGTTGTACGAATACCATACTACCAGACATTCAAAAAAGAGATAGAAGCTGAATAGACACCAATTATATTGAGACCATATATGTCTATATAATTTGACAACATAACGGTTTAATGCACAATTTATCTCTCGTGATTACATAGGGCAAGTAAGATGGTTAAAATTACCTACGAATCATGCATAACAATTATATGAACCTATGCTAGCATGGCAAGTTCTAAACCCTTAAATTCACTTACGCTTCATTAAAGATTAACACACTATCTTATAAGTTCACGATGCTCATAAGACGAATAAGCACAACCAAAACTACGTTATCATACAATCACCACACACTAAGGCATCGAAATGAATTAACTAAAGAAATCCATAAATACATCCGTCAAAACCCCACGATAACGATTAGCCCATAATCGGACTCATCATCAATGTGGGTTCCGATGAAAACATGGTATAATAAACGTAGTCTTTATACTTAATAAAAACAAGTATAAAATAAGAGTATAGGTTCACGAATAAGAAAACTAGCATCGAAAGTTACAACTTAAAACAAAGAATCACAAGAATAAACTAGATCTTCTTCTTCTTGGTTGATTTGTGCTCTACGGTCTTCTTATGCCTTCTCCTTAAACTCTGGTATGTCTTGTTATGAAAAACGAGCATAAGTAATGTTTATATAGCACACCATGTAGACTAAAAGTCTTCTGGATCAAAATTCCATGAGAAACAGGATTTTCTTTTCTCGACCTGGCGCGGCCGAGCGCTTGACCAGCGGGGGCGCGATGACATTCTGCCTTCGTGGCGCGGCTGCGCGCTGTCACAACGCGTGCGCGCCGTCTCTCTGGGAAAAAATATTACCTTTTTCTTTTCTTGCTGATTTGAGTTGGTCTTTTCACGAGCTTTTATTCTGGACATCATCCTAACACCAAATTAGCTCTAAAACCATGTTAATTCACCTGGATACCTGGTAAATGCCTGAAATGCAAAAATACTACAAAAACACGTTAAAACACTAACAACTTGAGTACAAAACACCAATCCAAAGCTTTACGAAGCGTTATAAAGTGTCATCAATGCCACTCAACATACCCCCAAACTTGAACCGATGCTTGTCCTCAAGCATAAACTGACTCAAAGAACAAGAAATAAAAATGCATGAATGCAAACTATATGAATGCAACGGTCCCCATAGAATAACTAACCAATTAACAAGCAACATCTCAACAAATACAGTTATTCGCACAAAGATCAATCAAGCCCCGCAAACTAACTTACAAGCCAGAAACGTGCATGTGTGCAAATGCTTACAGATTTACTATCACAACTAGATCATTAATTATGACTCACTATTCATCAAAGCAATCGCAAGGTTATAAATAGAATAAAAGCTAGACTCAAAATAACTTATAACACTTCAATTCCTAAATCGGAATTTTACATGGACTTATACTTTTATTCACAACACAAAAACAACACAAATATGCTTATTTGATCATGCAATGAGTGAGGTCCACAAAAGACTTATACAATAATACCCATGTAGCGAGCGTTAGGTTAGTGGATCCCAGACTATAAAAAGCCTTAGGTCACTAGGCACAAAGTCCCCTAAGAACTTAATAACTCGAGTATTAAAGAGCCCACTGGTGATCAATTATTCATAAATATATATTTTTTCTTTTTCTCTTTATTTTTTTCTTTTTTTTCACAAATTTCTGAACGAGCCGGCTACTAGTCATTTGATACCTAGCCATAACAACTAGCAATGAAATCCAATTTTGTCCAATTTTTTAAATATCCATGTTATTTTATTATTAAGATAATATCCTAAATTTTAAATATAAACAAGTGATTAAACCTCGATAAACAAATAAACCATGACCTTGATCTAGCCCTCAAGCAACCTATAAGCCTTAGTGAAATACAATTGTCTCTAGCATGCAAATCAAATTGATAAAGCTTAATATCACTAAATATGACATCACTACACTAGCATCAATATCACAAATCAATCGGCAAAATCATCTAAGGGATCATGTTATTATGCAAATGCATGAAACTATATGAACAAACTATCACAAAAACTATAAAAATAAAAAAAAAACTACTACATGGAAAACATGCAACTATATGAACTAAACTAGCATGAACATGCAAATTATATGCGACTCACATAAAACACATATATCCTTAACTACTACCCCCAAACTTAAAATATCCATTGTCCTCAGTGAAGGTAATAGCAAGGAATCAGGCATACCTAATCAGAATCAAGATCATCACCCTCTAGTGGTCGAGTGTTAGGAATGACTGGAGGTAGATACGCCGAGTCCTCACCGAATACTGGCCACTGGATGTCAACACATGTGGCTCTGAAAGCAGTCCCCAACGCCTGGGTGAGGTCATGTGCAAACCTGCTATGGATGTCATGCATCGCATCCATCCTCCTAGCTAGATGCCTATACTACGTCGTACTCAAACCAGCACAGTCATGTGCTTCCTCTTGTTATTGCTGGTGCGATCCCGAAGGACCAGCCTCCTCTTCCAACTGAGCTCTCCAAGCTGCTCGACGAGCCTGTGAAGTCCCCCCAGCATAAGTCTGATCCGCTGGCCTTTCACCTGGAAAATGGTCATAAGAATAACCAAGCCCCTTAAGATCGGGCTTCTCACCATACCACTCTGTCATGTTCAACAATGTCGAACTGTCAATCGGAGCACTAGGGAGCTGCAACTGCTCATGTGCGGGCCAACGAACGCCAACCATCATGCACAACTTCGTCACAATGAACGCATAGGGTATCGAACCCATAGTACTCTCTCGCAAAAACCTCAGAATATCCTGATGGATCACCATCCCAAGATCCACATAATCCCCCTGCATAATACCCCACAACAACCGTGCACGCTCCACAGTAATCTCATGCACATAAGAAGATGGTATGATATTAGCACAACT
Source organism: Apium graveolens (assembly GCF_009905375.1). Taxonomy (NCBI): domain Eukaryota; kingdom Viridiplantae; phylum Streptophyta; class Magnoliopsida; order Apiales; family Apiaceae; genus Apium; species Apium graveolens. Next base: position 278,088,173 of record NC_133648.1, read on the forward strand.
AAAAGAATTCCATGCGTGTGCAAACATGTTCATGCACGAAGCAGGGAACGTGGTGTACTCATTCGTGCCCTTCTTGAAATTCCAATGAGTCTTAGGCACACACAGGGTAGCAACAATCAAGTCCAAGTTAAACTCCTTCAGAGTCTTCTCGTTCCAGTTCTCTTGCTCCTTCTTCTTCTCGGGCTGCTCAATCACCCTATAAATCTCCTCAGCACTGTAGTCCATCATCATCCCCCTCACCACCGTGAAACTGTTCTTATCCGCCTTAGCATTAGCATAAAACTCACGCTCCACACTCATTGGCAGAACAGCAGGTGTCTCACAGAAAACAACCTAGCCCATCTCCAAGATCATCTCTAACAACTTACCATCCTTACCCGATGGCAGAAAACCATGCTCCTTGGATATAGGCTTCGAAAGTAGCCTCACATACTCCGCCTGAGCCTCGGGAGTTAAAAACCTAGGCCTCACACCACCTACACTCAAAGAATCGATGGTGCTGCTGCTTACTTGAGTTTGCTGTCTTTTTGGTGCCATTGAGATTGATAGAATAGAACTTTATAAGAGAGATTGTGTGTTTGAGAGTTTTAAGAAGTGATGGAGAAGTTTGTGTATAAGTGTATGTATGTATATATATGAGATTGGGAGAGAATTAGTTATGGAAAAGGAGTGGGAATTGATTATGGAAATAATGGGTTTGATTTGGAGAGGGAAATTTGGGATGCGGAAGAGTAAAATTCGGGTGGGAATTGATTTTTTATTAAAATTCCCGAATTTTCTCTTTATTCAACTTCAAGCTTATGAGAATAACAAAATGTGTAAGGAAAAAGTCAAGAGGTGGCACGATAGGGGTCTAGTGCTCAAATCATTTATGCCGGGGAAACATGTTCTTTTATTTAACTCTTGTTTCCATCTTTTTCCTGGAAAGTTGAAGTCAAGGTGGTCAAGGTCGTTTGTAGTCAAAACTGTGTTTTCACATTGAGCGACGGAGATTTTTGAGAATAATCTGGGCCAAGCATTCAAGGTAAATTGTCAGAGGCTGAAGCATTATTATGGTGACACGGCAAACCGCGAGGTGGTTAGTGCCGTTTTATTGTCCGTTTGATCTCACATTTCTACATCGAGCTAATGACGTAAAACAAGCGCTTCTTGGGAGGCAACCCAAGTGTGTTGTACATTAGTAAGTAGAGGAAGCAAGAAGAAAAGAGAAAAACACAAAAAAATCAGAAAAATAGAAAATTTCAGCACCAACTTCAGAAGTTGAGCGCACCCGCGCTGATCTAGCTCACGACCGCGCTGAAATTCCAGAAACCAAGCGTGGCCATGCTGATTTAGCGCGCGACCGCGCCTATTTGGTAAAAGGTGAGCGCGCCCGCGCTGGTCTAGCGCGCGACCGCGCTGGGGTCCCGAATAAGAAAAAAATAAATAGCAATTTGTGAAGAGAAAATCGGGGTTTTTAATAGAAAATCAATTTCCACCCGATTTTTAATCTTTCACATCCCAAATTTCGCTCTCCAAATCAAACCCATTATTCCTATTATTCCCATAATCAATTCCCACTGCTATTCCATATCTAATTCTTTTCTCACCTCCTCTATATACATACACTTATACACAAACTTCTCAACCACTTCACAAATTCTCAAAACACAAATCTCTCTCAAACACTTAACTTTTATTCTCTCTTATTCAATCCCAATGGCACCCAAGATACAAAGAACTCAAGTAAGCAGCAGCACCACCAATTCTTCGAGTGTGGGTGGTATGAGGCCGAGGTTTTCAATTCCCGAGGCTGAAGCAGAGTACACGAGGCTTCTCTCGAATCCTATAGGGAAGAAGCGAGGGTTTCTGCCATCAGCGAAGGATGGTAAGTTATTTGAGATTATTCTGGAGATGGGGTGGCTTCCTTTTTGTGAGGTACCCGTTGTTGTGCCCATGAGTGTGGTTCGAGAGTTCTATGTTAATGCAAAGGCGGAGAAGAATGGCTTCACTGTGGTGAGGGGGATGACTGTGGAGAATAGTGCTGATGCGATAAGGAGGGTGATTGAGTAGCCCGCTAGGAAGCCCAGTCAGGACACTTGGAATGATAAGACTCCGGAGGACTTTGATCTGGATCTGATTGTTGCTACTTTGTGTGTGCCTGAGACTCATTGGAAGTTCAAGAGGGGCACGACTGATTATTCCATGTTACCGGCCTCGTGCATGAACAGGTTTGCACGTGCTTGGAATTCGTTGATTTATGCTAACATCATGCCATCTTCTCATGTGCATGAGATTACTATGGAGTGTGCTCGTCTGTTGTGGGCTATTCTTTAGGGGGATTATGTGGATCTTGGGATGGTTATTTATAAGGGTATTTTGAGGTTCTTGGGAGGAGGTACAACGGGTTCTATACCTTATGCGTCCATTGTGACGAAAATGTGTGTGGCACTTGGTGTTCATTGGCCCGCACATGAGCAGCTGCAGTTTCCTAGTGCTCCTATCAACAGTTCGACGATGTTGAACATGACAGAGTGGTATGGTGGAAAGCCCGATCCTAAGGGGCTTGGCTATTCTTATGACCATCTGCCGGGTGGAAGGCCAGCGGATCAGACATATGCTGGTGGGACTTCGCAGGCTCGTCGAGCAGCATGGAAAGCTCAGTTGGGAGAGGAGGCTGGTCCTTCGGGATCGCAGCAGCAGGAGGAAGCAGGAGCAGATGTTGGAGTTGGTTTGAGCATGACGTAGTATAGGCATCTAGCGAGGAGGATGGATGCGATGTATGACATTCATAGTCGATTTGCACGTGATCTCACCCAGGCACTTGGGACTGCATTCAGAGCCACAGGTGTTGACATCCAGTTGCCAGTATTTGGTGAGGACTCCGTATATCCACCTCCAGACATGCCTGACACTCCACCCGTTGAGGGTGATGATCCTGATTCCGAGTAGGTATGCATGATTCCTTACTATTACTTTCACTGAGGACAGTGAATATTTTAAGTTTTGGGGTAGTAGTTGAAGGAATATGTGTTTTGTGAGTCATATATAGTTTGCATATTCATGATAGTTTAGTGCATATAGTTGTATATAGTTGCATATTTTGCCACGTAGTTTTTTTTATTATTTTTTGGTAGTTTTAATGATAGTTTGTTCATATAGTTTCATGCATTTGCATTATAACATGATCCCTTAGGTGATTCTTTCGATCGACTTGTGATATTGATGCTAGTGTAGGGATGTCGTATTTAGTAATGTTAAGTCTTATCGAATTGATTTGCATGCTAGAGACATTTGTATTTCACTAAGTCTTATAGGTTGCTTGAGTGCTATAATATGGTCATGGTTTATTTGTTTGTCGAGGTTTAATCGCTTGTTTATATTTAGAATTTAGGATATTCTCTTAATAATAGAATAATATGGATTTTTTAAAATTAGAGAATATTGAATTTCATTGCTAGTGTTGTGGCTAGGTGTCCAATGGCTAGTAGCCGGCTCATATTTATATGAGTAGTCTAGGGTTGAGCGAGATGGAGCGAAACGCACTCGTTTAGAAATTTGTGGAAAAAAGAAAAGAAAAAGAAAAAAATTTATAAATATTATGTATAACTGATCACGAGTGGGTTGTTTAGTACTTGAGTTATTAAGTTCTTAGGGGACTTTGTTCCTAGTGACCTTAGTCTTTTATAGTCTAGGATCCGCTAAACTAACGGTCGCTACATGGGTACTATTGTATAAGTCTTTTGTGGACCTCACTCAATGCACGGTCAAATAAGCATACTTGTTGTTTTGTTGTGAATAAAAGCATGAATCCATATAAAACTCCAAAATAAGAATTGAAGTGTTATAAGTTATTTTGAGTCTAGATTTTATTCTATTTATAACTTTGAAATTGCTTTGATGAGTCTTGATCCATGATTAGTGATCTAGTTGCGGTAGTATATCTGTAAGTAGTTGCATACATGTATGCCTCTAGTTTATAGGTTGATTTGTGAGGTTTGATTGGTCTTTATGCGAATAACTGCATTTGTTGAGATGTTGGTTATTGATTGGTTTAGTTATCCTATTGGGGATCGTTGCATTTATTTAGTTTCATTCATGCATTTTTATTTTTTGTTCTTTGAGTCTGTTTATGCTTGAGAACAAGTATTGATTCAAGTTTGGGGGTATGTTGAGTGGCATTTATGAAACTTTATTATGTCCCATAAATCTTTGAATTGGTGTTTTGTATTCAAGTTGGTGTTTTTACATGTTTTTGTAGTGTTTTTGCATTGCAGGCATTTTCCAGGTAATCAGGTAAATTAGCATGGTTGTAGTGCTAATTTGGTGTTTGGATGGTGTTGGAATAAAGGCTCATGAAAAGACCGGCTCAAATCAACAAAAAGAAGAAAAGAATTTAGAATTTTATTTAGAAGGATGGCGCGTTCGCGCTGGTCAAGCACACGGCCGCGCCCAAAGAGCAGAAACTCAGCGTGCCCGCGCTGGTCAAGCGCGCGCCCGTGCCAGGTCGGGGTAGAAGAATTCTGTTTTTACTAGGATTTTGAGAGTTTGAAGCCCTGGTCAATTCTACATCATATATACAAATAAATAAGGATGTTTTTCAGAAGGAGAGACGTACAAAAGCTAAGGGAAAAGAGAAAAGAAGACCGTAGAGCACAATTTAACCAAGGCGAAGAAGATCTATTTTATTCTTATGATTCTTTGTTTTAAGTTATAACGTTGGATGCTAGTTTTCTTATTCTTGAACCTTTACTTGTGTTTCGTACTTGGTTTTATTTAAGTATAAAGACTATGTTTATTATACCATGCTTTCATCGGAACCCACGTTGATGATGAGTCCGATTATGGGCTAATCGTTATCATGGGGTTTTAGCGGATTTATTTATGGATTTCTTTAGTTAATTTGTTCCGATGTCTTAGTGTGTGGTGATTGTATGATAACCTAGTATTGGTTGTGCTTATTCGTCTTATGAGCATCACGAACTTATAAGATAGTGTATTAATTCTTAATAAAGTGAAAGTGAATTTAAGGATTTAGAACTTGTCATACTAGCATAGGTTCATGTGTTATTGTTATGGATGATTCGTAGGTAATTTTAACCATCTTACTTGCCCTATGTAATCACGATAGATAACTTGTGTATTAAATCGTTATGTTGTCAAATTCTATAGACATATAAGGTCTTAATATAATTGGTGTCTATTCAGCTTCTATCTTTTTTTTGGATGTCTGGTAGTATGGTACTCGTGCAACGAAAGTTGGCATTTATCAATTCCGTGTTGTCTGATTAGTGTCATCACCATTGCATGCTAAGGTTGAGAACAATAAGGCTATTGAATGAAGTATCTAATGAAGTTAGAATCCCATGTTTGTCATATATATTAATTTAGTCAATATTAATACTTCATTCAATAGCCTTTTCATTCTCAACCTTAGCATGTAATGATAATGACACTAATCAGATAACACGAAACTGATAAACGCCAACTTTTGTTGTACGAATACCATACTACTAGACATACACAAAAGAGATAGAAGCTGAATAGACACCAATTATATTGAGACCCTATATGTCTATAAAATTTGACAACATAACGGTTTAATGCACAAGTTACCTCTCGTGATTACATAGGGCAAGTAAGATGGTTAAAAGTACCTATGAATCATGCATAACAATTACATGAACCTATTCTAGCATGGCAAGTTCTAAACCCTTAAATTCACTTTCACTTCATTAAAGATTAACACACTATCTTATAAGTTCACGACGCTCATAGGACGAATAAGCAGAACCAAAACTAGGTTATCATACAGTCACCACACACTAAGGCATCGAAACGAATTAACTAAAGAAATACATAAATAAATCCGTTAAAACCCCACGATAACGATTAGCCCAAATCGAACTCATCATCAACGTGGGTTCCGATGAAAACATGGTATATTAAACGTAGTCTTTATACTTAATAAAACCAAGTACGAAACAAGAGTATAGGTTCACGAATAAGAAAACTAGCATCCAAATTTAAACTTAAAATAAAGAATCACAAGAATAAACTAGATCTTCTTCTTCTTGGTTGATTTGTGCTCTACGTTCTTCTTATGCCTTCTCCTTAAACTCTGGTATGTCTTGTTATGAAAAACGAGCATAAGTTATGTTTATATAATAGCCCATGCAGAGTAGAAGTCTTATGGATCAAAATTCCATGAGAAACAGGATTTTCTTTTCCCGACCTGGCGCGGCCGAGCGCTTGACCAGCGTGGGCAAGCTAACATTTTGCCTTCCTGGCGCGGCCGCGCGCTATCACAATGCGGGCGCGCCGCTTCTCTGGAAAAAAATATTGTCTTCTTCTTTTCTTGCTGATTTGAGTTGGTCTTTTCACGAGCTTTTATTCTGGACACCATCCCAACACCAAATTAGCACTAAAACCATGTTAATTCACCTGGTTACCTGGTAAATGCCTGAAATGAAAAAACACTAAAAAAACACGTTCAAATACTAACAACTTGAATACAAAACACCAATCCAAAGCTTTACGGAGCATTATAAAGTGTCATAAATGCCACTCAACATACCCCCAAACTTGAACCGATGCTTGTCCTCAAGCATAAACAGACTCAAAGAACAAGAAATAAAAATGCATGAATGCAAACTATATGAATGCAACGGTCCCCATAACATAACTAACCAATCAATAAGCAACATCTCAATAAATGCAGTTATTCGCACAAAGATCAATCAAGCCCCACAAACTAACTTACAAGCCAGAAACGTGAGTGTGTGCAAATGTGTACCGATTTACTATCACAACTAGATCAATAATTATAACTCACTATTCATCAAAGCAATCGCAAGGTTATAAATAGAATAAAAGCTAGACTCAAAATAACTTATAACACTTCAATTCTTAAATCGGAATTTTACATGGATTTATGCTTTTATTCATAACACAAAAACAACACAAATATGCTTATTTGATCGTGCAATGAGTAAGGTCCACAAAAGACTTATACAATAATACTCATGTAGCGAGCGTTAGGTTAGTGGATCCCAGACTATAAAAAGCCTTAGGTCACTAGGCACAAAGTCCCCTAAGAACTTAATAACTCGAGTATTAAAGAGCCCACTGGTGATCAATTATGCATAAATATATATTTTTTCTTTTTCTCTTTCTTTTTTTCTTTTTTTTAACAAATTTCTGAACGAGCGGGCTACTAGCCATTTGATACCTAGCCATAACAACTAGCAATGAAATCCAATTTTCTCCAATTTTTTTAAATATCCATGTTATTTTATTATTAAGAGAATATCCTAAATTCTAAATATAAACAAGCGATTAAACCTCGATAAACAAATAAACCATGACCTTGATCTAGCCCTCAAGCAACCTATAAGACTTAGTGAAATACAATTATCTCTAGCATGCAAATCAAATTGATAAGGCTTAAGATCACTAAATACGACATCACTACACTAGCATCAATATCACAAATCAATCGGCAAAATCATCTAAGGGATCATGTTATTATGCAAATGCATGAAACTATATGAACAAACTATCATAAAAACTATAAAAATAAAAAAAACTACTACATGGAAAATATGCAACTATATGAACTAAACTAGCATGAACATGCAAACTATATGCGACTCACACAAAACACATAAATCCTTAACTACTACCCCCAACCTTAAAATATTCATTATCCTCAGTGAAGGTAATAGCAAGGAATCAGGCATACCTAATCAGAATCAAGATCATCACCTTTTAGGGGTGGAGTGTCAGGAATGTTTGGAGGCAGATACACCGAGTCCTCACCGAATACTGGCCACTGGATGTCAACATATGCGACTCTGAAAGCAGTCCCCAACGCCTGGGTGAGGTCATGTGCAAACCTGCTATGGATGTCATGCATCACATCCATCCTCCTAGCTAGATGCCTATACTGCGTCGTACTCAAACCAGCACAGTCATGTGCTTCCTCTTGCTGTTGTTGCTGCTGCGATCCCGAAGGACCGGCCTCCTCTTCCAACTGAGCTCTCTAAGCTGCTCGACGAGCCTGTGAAGTCCTACCAGCATAAGTCTGGTCCGCTGGCCTTCCACCTGGAAAATGGTCATAAGAATAACCAAGCCCCTTAGGATCGGGTTTCCCACCATACCACTCTATCATGTTCAACATTGTTGAACTGTCAATCGGAGCACTAGGGAGCTGCAGCTGCTCATGTACGGGCCAACGAACGCCAACCGCCATGCACAACTTCATCACAATGGACGCATAGGGTATCAAACCCGTAGTACTCTCTCGCAAGAACTTCAGAATATCCTGATGGATCACCATCCTAAGATCCACATAATCCCCATGCATAATAGCCCACAACAACCGTGTACGCTCCACAGTAATCTCATGCACATAAGAAGATGGCATGATATTAGTACAACTAAAAGAATTCCATACACGTGCAAACCTATTCATGCACAAAGCAGGGAACGTGGTGTACTCATTCGTGCCCTTCTTCAACTTCCAATGAGTCTTAGGCACACACAGGGTAGCAACAATTAAGTCCAAGTTAAACTCCTCCAGAGTCTTCTCGTTCCAGTTCTCTTGCTCCTGCTTCTTCTCGGGCTTCTCAATCACCCTACAAATCTCCTCAACACTGTAGTCCACCATCATCCCCCTCACCACCGTGAAACTGTTCTTATCCGCCTTAGCATTAGCATACAACTCACGCTCCACACTCATTGGCACAACAACGGGTGTCTCACAGAAAACAACCCAGCCCATATCCAAGATCATCTCTAACAACTTACCATCCTTACCCGATGGCAGAAAACCACGCTCCTTGGCTATAGGCTTCGAAAGTAGCCTCACATACTCCGCCTCAACCTCGGGAGTTAAAAGTCTAGGCCTCACACCACCTACACTCAAAGAATCGGTGGTGCTGCTGCTTACTTGAGTTTGTTGTCTTTTTGGTGCCATTGAGATTTAGAGAATAGAAGTTTGTAAGAGAGATTGTGTGTTTGAGAGTTTTAAGAAGTGATGGAGAAGTTTTTGTATAAGTGTATGTATGTATATATAGGAGATTGGGAGAGAATTAGTTATGGAAAAGGAGTGGGAATTGCTTATGGAAATAATGGGTTTGATTTGGAGAGGGAAATTTGGGATGCGGAAGAGTAAAATTCGGGTGGGAATTGATTTTGTATTAAAAGTCCCGAATTTTCTCTTTATTCTGCTATTTTATTTTATTTTCGAACTCAGTACCCGGCGCGGCCGCGTACTAGATCAGCATGGGTGCGCTCAGTATCTGCCATTTCAGCGCGACCGCGCGCTAGATCAGCGTGGGCGCGCCTAGTGTCTGGAATTTCAGCGCGGCCGCACGCTAGATCAGCGCACCGTGTTACTGTAGTTGGCACTGGATTTTTTTATTTTTCTGATTTTTTTGTGTTTTTCTCTTTTCTTTCTACTTCCTCTATATACTAATGTACAACATACTTGGGTTGCCTCCCAAGAAGCGCTTGGTTTATGTCGTTAGCTTGACGTAGTATCTCGAGATCAAGTAGATAATAAAACGGCACTAACCACCTCACGGTTTGTCGTATCCCCATAATAGTGCTTTAACCTTTGACCATTTACCTAGAATTCTTGGCCTGGATCATTCTCAAAAATCTCCACAGCTCCATGCGAAAACAAAGTTTTGATTATGAAAGGCCCATACCATCTCGACTTCAATTTTTCCGGAAAAAGACGGAGATGACAGTTGAATAATAGAACATGTTGTCCCGACACAAATGACTTGAGAACTAAACCCCTATCTTGCCACCTCTTGACTTTCTCCTTGTACATTTTATTGTTTTCAAAAGCTTGAAGCCAAAATTCGTTGAGTTCATTCAATTGAAGCATTTTTCTTCTTACCAGCTGCATCCAAATAAGGGTTCAACTTCTTCAAAGCCCAATACGATTTATGCTCGAGCTCCACAGGCAAATGACACCCCTTACCATAAACCAATTGAAATGGCGACATTCTCAACGGAGTCTTGTATGGTGTTCTATACGCCCAAAGAGCTTCATCAAGCTTCAAAGACCAACCTTTCCTTGATGGAAAGATTCAAAGGCTTTCCTTGATGGAAAGCGTCAAAGACCAACCTTTCCTTGATGGTAACTGTGTCCATCAAGGAAATATTGGTCTTTGAAGCTTGACGAAGCTGTTTGGGCGTATAGAACAGCATACAAAACTCTATTGGGAATGTCGGCGATTCAGTTTATTTAGGGTAAGGGGTATTATTTGCTAGTGGAGCTAGAGCATAAAGCATATTCGGCTTTAAAAAAGTTGAATCTGGACTTGGATGCAGCTGGAAAGAAGAGGATGCTTCAATTGAATGAACTCGACAAATTTCGACTTCAAGCTTATGAGAATAACAAAATGTGTAAGGAAAAAGTCAAGAGGTGGCACGATAGGGGTCTAGTGCTCAAATCATTTGTGCCGGGGCAACATGTTCTTTTATTTAACTCTTGTCTTCGTCTTTTTCCTGGAAAGTTGAAGTCAAGGTGGTCAGGGTCGTTTGTTGTCAAAACTGTGTTTTCACATTGAGCGATGGAGATTTTTGAGAATGATCCGGGCCAAGCATTCAAGGTAAATGATCAGAGGTTGAAGCATTATTATGGTGACACAGCAAACCGCGAGGTGGTTAGTGCCGTTTTATTGTCCGTTTGATCTCACATTTCTATATCGAATTAACGATGTAAAACAAGCGCTTCTTGGGAGGCAACCCAAGTTTGTTGTACATTAGTAGGTAGAGGAAGCAAGAAGAAAAGAGAAAAACACAAAAAAATTAGAAAAACAGAAAATTTCAGGGCCAACTTCAGAAGTTGAGCACACCCACGCTGATTTAGCTCACGGTCGGGCTGCAATTCCAGAAACCAAGCGCGGCTGCACTGATCTAGCGTGCGGTCTATTTCGCAGAAGGTGAGCGCGCCCACGCTGGTCTAGCGCGCGGCGGTCCCGAATTAGAAAAAAATAAATAGCAATTTTCGAATTGAAATTTGGGTTTTTATTAGAAAATCAATTTCCACCCAATTTTTAATCTTCCACATCCCAAATTTCGCTCTCCAAATCAAACCCATTATTTCCATTATTCCCATTATCAATTCCCACTGTTATTCCATATCTAATTCTTTTCTCACCTCCTATATATACATACAATTATACACAAACTTCTCCACCACTTCACAAATTCTCAAAACACAAATCTCTCTCAAATACTTAACTTTTATTCTCTCTTATTCAATCCCAATGGCACCCAAGAGACAAAGAACTCAAGTAAGCAGCAGCACCACTAATTCTTCGAGTGTGAGTGGTGTGAGGCCGAGGTTTTCTACTCCCGAGGCTGAAGCGGATTACACGAGGCTTCTCTCGAAGTCTATAGGGAAGGAGCGAGGGTTTCTGCCATCAGGGAAGGATGGTAAGTTGTTGGAGATGATTCTGGAGATGGGGTGGGTACCTTTTTGCGAGGCACCCGTTGTTGTACCCATGAGTGTTGTTCTATGTTAATGCAAAGGCGGAGAAGAATGGCTTCACTGTGGTTAGGGGGATGACTGTGGAGAATAGTGCTGATGTGATAAGGAGGGTGATTGAGCAGCCCGCGAGGAAGCCCGGTTAGGACACTTTGAACGATAAGACTCCGGAGGACTTTGATTTGAATCTGATTGTTACTACTTTGTGTGTGCCTGAGACTCATTGAAAGTTCAAGAGGGGCACGACTGATTATTCCACATTCCTGGCCTCGTGCATGAACAGGTTTGCACGTGCTTGGAATTCGTTGATTTATGCTAACATCATGCCATCTTCTCATGTGCATGAGATTACTATGGAGCGTGCTCGTCTGTTGTGGGCTATTCTTTAGGGGGATTATTTGGATCTTGGGATGGTTATTTATAAGGGTATTTTGAGGTTCTTGGGAGGAGGTACTACGGGTTCTATACCTTATGCGTCCATTGTGATGAAGATGTGTGTGGAAGTTGGTGTCCATTGTCCCGCACATGAGCAGCTGTAGCTTTCCAGTGCTCCTATCAACAGTTCGATGCTGTTGAACATGACAGAGTGGTATGGTGGAAAGCCCGATCCTAAGGGGCTTGGCTATTCTTATGACCATCTGGCGGGTGGAAGGCCAGCGGATCAGATATATGCTGGTGGGACTTCGCAGGCTCGTCGAGCAGTATGGAAAGCTCAGTTGGGAGAGGAGGCTGGTCCTTCGGGATCGCAGCAGCAGCAGCAGGAGGAGGAAATAGAAGCAAATGTTGGAGCTGGTTTGAGCACGACGTAGTATAGGCATCTAGCGAGGAGGATGGATGCGATGCATGATATTCATAGTCGGTTTGCACGTGATCTCACCCAGGCACTTGGGACTGCATTCAGAGCCACCGGTGTTGACATCCAGTGGCCAGTATTTGGTGAGGACTCCGTGTATCCACGTCCAGACACGCCTGACACTACACCCGTTGAGGGTGATGATCCTGATTCCGAGTAGGTATGCCTGATTCCTTATTATTACCTTCACTGAGGATAATGAATATTTTAAGTTTTGGGGTAGTAGTTGAAGGAATATATGTTGTGTGAGTCATATATAGTTTGTATATTCATGATAGTTTAGTGCATATAGTTGCATATAGTTGCATATTTTGCCATGTAGTTTTTTTCTATTATTTTTTGGTAGTTTTAATGATAGTTTGTTCATATAGTTTTATGCATTTGCATTATAACATGATCCCTTAGGTGATTTTTTTGATCGACTTGTGATATTGATGCTAGTTTAGTGATGTCGTATTTAGTAATGTTAAGTCTTGTTGAATTGATTTGCATGCTAGAGACATTTATATTTCACTAAGTCTTATAGGTTGCTTGAGTTCTATATCATGGTCATGGTTTGTTTGTTTGTCGAGGTTTAATCGCTTGTTTATATTTAGAATTTAGGATATTCTCTTAGTAATAAAATAACATGGATTTTTTAAAATTGGAGAAAATTGGATTTCATTGCTAGTGTTGTGGCTAGGTGTCCAATGGCTAGTAGCCGGCTCATATTTATATGAGTAGTCTAGGGTTGAGCGAGATGGAGCGAAACGCACTCGTTCAGAAATTTGTGGGAAAAAAAAGAAAAGAAAAAGAAAAAAAAATTATAAATATTATGTATAACTGATCACGAGTGGGCTCTTTAGTACTTGAGTTATTTAGTTCTTAGGGGACTTTGTGCCTAGTGACCTAAGTCTTTTATAGTCTAGGATCCGCTAACCTAACGGTTGCTACATGGGTACTATTGTATAAGTCTTTTGTGGACCTCACTTATTGCACGGTCAAATAAGCATACTTGTTATTTTGTTGCGAATAAAAGCATGAATCCATATAAAACTCCAAAATAAGAATTGAAGTGTTATAAGTTATTTTGAGTCTAGCTTTTATTCTATTTATAACTTTGCAATTGCTTTGATGAGTCTTGAGCCATGATTAGTGATCTAGTTACGGTAGTATATCTGTAAGCAGTTGCATACATGCACGTCTCTAGTTTGTAGGTTGATTTGTGAGGTTTGATTGGTTTTTATGCAAATAACTGCATTTGTTGAGATGTTTCTTGGTTTAATTATCCTATTGGGGATCGTTGCATTTATTTAGTTGCATTCGTGTATTTTTATTTCTTGTTCTTTGAGTCCGTTTATGCTTGAGGACAAGCATTGATTCAAGTTTGGGGGTATGTTGACTGGCATTTATGACACTTTATTATACCCCGTAAAGCTTTGAATTGGAGTTTTGTATTCAAGTTGGTGTTTTTATGTGTTTTTGTAGTGTTTTTGCATTGCAGACATTTTCTATGTAATCAGGTAAATTAGCATGGTTGTAGTGTTAATTTAGTGTTTGGATGGTGTTGGAATAAAGGCTCGTGAAAAGACCGGCTCAAATCAGTAAGATGAAGAAAAGAATTTTATTCAGAAAGACGGCACGTCCGTGCTGGTCAAGCGCACGGCCGCGCCCAAAGAGCAGAAACTCAGCGCGCCCACGCTGGTCAAGCGTCAGGTCGAGGTAGAAGAATTCTGTTTTTACTAGGATTTTGAGAGTTTGAAGCCCTGGCCAATTCTACAGCATATATATAAATAAATAAGGATGTTTTTCAGAAGGAGAGACGTACAAAAGCTAAGGCAAAGGAGAAAAGTAGACCGTAGAGCACAATTTAACCAAGGCGAAGAAGATATATTTTATTCTTATGATTCTTAGTTTTAAGTTGTAATGTTGAATGCTAGTTTTCTTATTCTTGAACCTTTACTTGTGTTTCGTACTTGGTTTTATTTAAGTATAAAGACTACGTTTATTATACCATGTTTTCATCGGAACCCACGTTGATGATGAGTCCGATTATGGGTTAATCGTTATCGTGGGGTTATAGCGGATTTATTTATGAATTTCTTTAGTTAATTTGTTTCGATGCCTTAGTGTGTGGTGATTGTATGATAACCTAGTATTGGTTGTGCTTATTCGTCTTATGAGCATCGCGAACTTATAAGATAGTGTGTTAATTCTTAATGAAGTGAAAGTGAATTTAAGGATTTAGAACTTGCCATACTAGCATAGGTTCGTGTGTTATTGTTATGCATGATTCGTAGGTAATTTTAACCATCTTACTTGCCCTATGTAATCACGATAGATAACTTGTGCATTAAACCGTTATGTTGTCAAATTCTATAGACATATAGGGTCTCAATATAATTGGTGTCTATTCAGCTTCTATCTTTTTTATGGATGTCTGGTAGTATGGTACTCGTGCAACGAAAGTTGGCATTTATCAGTTCCGTGTTGTCTGATTAGTGTCATCACAATTTCATGCTAAGGTTGAGAACAATAAGGCTATTGAATGAAGTATCTAATGAAGTTAGAATCCCATGTTTGTTATATATATTAATTTAGTCAACATTAATACTTCATTCAATAGCCTTTCCATTCTCAACCTTAGCATGTAATGATGATGACACTAATCAGATAACACGAAACTGATAAACGCAAACTTTCGTTTTACGAATACCATACTACTAGACATTCACAAAAGAGATAGAAGCTAAATAGATACCAATTATATTGAGACCCTATATGTCTATAAAATTTGACAACATAACGGTTTAATGCACAAGTTACCTCTCATGATTACATAGGGCAAGTAAGATGGTTAAAAGTACCTATGAATCATGCATAACAATTACATGAACCTATGCTAGCATGGCAAGTTCTAAACCCTTAAATTCACTTTCGCTTCATTAAAGATTAACACACTATCTTATAAGTTCACGACGCTCATAAGATGAATAAGCACAACCAAAACTAGGTTATCATACAGTCACGATAACGATTAGCCCATAATCGAACTCATCATCAACGTGGGTTCCGGTGAAAACATGGTATAATAAACGTAGTCTTTATACTTAATAAAACCAAGTACGAAACAAGAGTATAGGTTCACGAATAAGAAAACTAGCATCCAAAGTTACAACTTAAAACAAAGAATCACAAGAATAAACTAGATCTTCTTCTCCTTGGTTGATTTGTGCTCTACGGTCTTCTTATGCCTTCTCCTTAAGCTCTGGTATGTCTTGTTATGAAAAATGAGCATAAGTTATGTTTATATAACAGCCCATGCAGAGTAGAAGTCTTTTGGATCAAAATTCCATGAAAAACAGGATTTTCTTTTCTCGACCTGGCACGGCCGCGCACTTGACCAGTGCAGGCGCGCTGACATTCAGCCTTACTGTCGCAGCCGCGCGCTATCATAACGCGGGCACGCTGTCTCTCTGGAAAAAAATGTTGACTTCTTCTTTTCTTGCTGATTTGAGTGGGTCTTTTCATGAGCTTTTATTCTGGACACCATCCTAACACCAAATTAGCACTAAAACCATGGTAATTCACCTGGTTACCTGGTAAATGCCTGAAATGCAAAAACACTACAAAAACACGTTAAAAACACTAACAACTTGAGTACAAAACACCAACCCAAAGCTTTACGGAGCGTTATAAAGTGTCATAAATGCCACTCAACACCTTCAGTTAGATTATAAGTTTTTTGAATGTAAAATATTATCTAGCAGGATTATTGTATTTTTTGATACAATTCATTTAAAGAAAATTTTGTTTCGTAAAAGAAAATTCATCTAAATATGTATTTAGGGGCATTTTTTATCACGGCGTAGGATAAAACTTAGTTGCCGTAAGCCTATAACTTTTGAAGACATAATATTATCCCAAAAATCTTGTAAAGAGTTATCATTTTCTTACATCTTCCGTTAAAAGGAAAAAAAATCATAAATGCATTCTTTTGCTCAATTATAATTATAAGTCATATTACTGAAATGTATTTTCAAAAAATAGTAGTGTTGTTCAATTGTTCAGGGGACTTCGTGATTTTCCCCTAATAGTTTGGTCCCTGAGCTATTAACTATTAAGTCAATGAAGAAAATATCATTTATGTCCCAATTTTATTTAATCAATTTCTTCAATCTTCATAATGTTCCTGGTCTGGGTTGGATGATTCTACGAACATGCAGAAACATATTTTTGTAACAACACTAATATATTATCATCCCCATATTTAAAGTGGGTTTGGCTAACACCCGAATTCTGGTTTTCTTTTGCGGTTTTATGGTCTACAATTGGGTAAATCGGCTAAATATTTGGTTACGGTTTCATCAACCATAGAGTAAATAATGTTAACTATGAAAATTTCTTTACTTAGAGGTATTGTTTCGAAACTATCACACACTCTATTTTATGTATTCTGTACTAAGTTGGGATTTTCATGAAAGTATTCTCGCTTCTGCTTGCTACTTTCAAAGGTTTTTCAAGAAAATATTCTCGTTACTTTCAGAGTAGGGACACGGTTGCATAAATTTTATTCTCCCAGATCCTGCTCTAAGCGGGTTAAAATGAGTACAGTTGGTTTGGTTATTTTTGTTATCAATCTTGTATGATATAGACATTATAATATATATACTGAATATATAACTAATTCACAAGAACACTGCTAATTCTTAAATCACATAAGCATATAAGAATTAACAATTAAATTGAGAAGGGTTTGAGAAAACAAACAGAGATTGGATCTAATCTCGAGTCCAGAAAGCTGTCTCCTTAAAGCAGTTTCGCCCCGCACCATCCGTGTTTAGCGACCTGCTTCACATGATAAAACGAGATACTAGTATAATCGATAAATT
Organism: Apium graveolens; assembly: GCF_009905375.1. Taxonomy (NCBI): domain Eukaryota; kingdom Viridiplantae; phylum Streptophyta; class Magnoliopsida; order Apiales; family Apiaceae; genus Apium; species Apium graveolens. The sequence continues at coordinate 278,105,388 of NC_133648.1, forward strand.
GAAAATACTCTCAGTGAACTTCAACTGAGCCGGAGAACTATCATCGGAATATTGGGAAAAATTAAGACTGAAGAGACGGAGAATTAAAGAGACGACTCTTATTTCCTCGATTTAATAAAGCTGGTGCCCTAAGACTCTATATATACAAAGAGTTTTGAAAGGACTTGTTTTTCTATTCGATGAGGTACATGGTATTTATAAGAAAAACCAAGGAACAGGTTTGTGATACTCTCGATGTGGTACAAAACCCACTTTTTACATTAAAAGGTCACACTTTGGAACATCAATTCTCATTCACCTTTTACTAATTTTGAGCATGTAAATATGTGTTGGAATCCCCTCGAAGAGGAGAATACGTTCCAATAAATACACACCACTAACACATAATGTGTCTCACTCATACAAAGTCTCAAAATGATTCACAACTTAGTCTAAAATACTAAGTTTGTCCAACAATCCCCCACTAAAGAGATTGATGGTCCAGTAGCACGCACCACATAGACAGGCAGACGCGGAGCTTGACTTGGTGATAGTTCCGGTGGTCAGATATAGTATACGATAGGTAGAAAATGCTCCTTGAACCTCCGCTCGAATAAGTATATCGACTTTACAGGTAGACCGTATGACGCGATGTCCTTGAACTGTTCGACCGTTTGTGTAAACGATGATATACTTATCACTATCTCTATCCTGACTCATTCAGTTCTCATGATTATGTCCATTTTGGCCCTGGAACATCGTCCGGGTTCTGCAAGAATTTCTAAAGAATTTTTCCTCGTAATTCTCCTTTGAAGCGGCCCCACTTCTTTCTCATATAGGTGATCTTTATCTTATAGAGTAACCCGTGTTTACTCAACTGAATTCCATGTATTCAAACTTGAAATCCATGCATTCGTCAAAGATTATTAAAAGCATAAAGCTTAACCTCGTACCTTACGGGTCTCACTGTTTCATCATCATAGAAGTAGGCCAGGGGTTACCCCACAATGATTTGGTCATCATGATTTAGTTGTCCCATTGAACCAAGTTCTTGGGATCTCCAGTCAGCAAGGTTGGGTATCCACCATGATGTCGTTAAGCAATAGGCAAGGCCCATTCCTCTCGATGATTTTACAACTATCTCTCGGTCTAACTAGATTCCCTTGGTTTAAATAGATTCGCTCAGTTTAACCATCTGGTTAGTGGATCCATATATTATCATTTGACTTTACACAGTCAATTCTGATAATTCTCGTTGAGAATAGTTATTTAATGGTATTATGTCCTCATCATAGATGTGAGACATACCATTGCATACATAACAATATGATCCCCCAATTTGCAGATTGATTACACAATGTATGCATATTGAAGACACGTTTTCCTTGTCATTTAGGGAATATCCTTCCAAAGTGGCTATTCAACCTTTTAACTGCATTTATTTTATGCGCCAGACTCGTATTCCATCATGAATCGAGCTAAGTTTTGGATTTCCATGACACGACTGCTAAGTGTGAAATGTATTCTCGAATGACTTTTAAGTTCTTAAAGTTAAATATCTAATTTACATATTATATTCACATAGTACAATTAGATATCTTTTGTATTACAGTCCAAGCTCACGAGCACATATCATACACCTTAAATCTCATTGCAATCACTTCCAAGTGACCAATTTTCATTGTAATCGTGCATCTACCCAGTTTACCAACTGTGTAGCCTATATCTGATTTTGTACAATTTTAAAAAGTACAACAGACTTGCAATCTTTCTTGAGAGATCCTTGTTCATCCATGCTAGGATAAATATAAATCCATTATAGCTAACATCAACATGTGACATGTATCATCTAAGACTTTTAAAGTCACGGAGATTTTAATCTTCAAATCAAAACCTTTTAATCTCATCAAGTTTTTCAAAGATGATCCTCTTGTCATTACTTTTCGTAATAATCAGATCACTCACATGCAATCAATTAGACTTGCATATCATGTGTAAATAACACTTGCACACTTGTTAATTCTCTGATTTTGAATGAGTTTGACATCTCATATTGACATATTACAACTTTATGAAATAACTTTACTAGTTATTACTCAAGGCTTCCACTTGTTATTGATATTACCAGCTTTTAGCGTCCCAAAAACCAGCAATTTTAGTTTGCATCATTACCGAGTTTAAGCGTCCTTAAACTAGCAATCCTTATTGACATAGAAACCAATTTTGAGCGTCCTCAAAATGAAAATCATGTTGTTTATTTGAAGTCATTTCTTATCACGACAATATCAAATTTAATATGCCATTATTTCGTGTCTATGTTGTTTTACTCAACATGATCACCGAAAATAAAGACTTTTTACTCTTACTTCATCTAGAGCAACCCTCAGGTTCACGTAAATAGATATTTCTCCAAATATTTATTTAGAAAGACCGTCTCAATATTTATTGATGCACTTTTAAATTTCACAATACGATAATTTTAGTATCATCTTAATGAACCTTATTCTCAAAAACCCGAGAATATTTCATAAAGTATATAAGATCATCACTTTTGACTGTAATATTTTATTATCAGTCTGACCTTTTAGTTCCTTTCGACCGACATATATTTTCCCAATTTGAAAATTCATTTGGGTCCTAATGCTTCTATCTCGTAAGAAGATCCATATATATATATATATATATATATATATATATTAAACAAGATTCTGTCAAACAGAACCACTCTCTCTATTCCTTAACATCCTTTTCCCCACAAAGGACATAGAGAGAACATACACAATCCATTTTCTAGTACACGTGCTAGAAAATCTTGATTTATTGACTTCTCAATAATATTCAAATTTTCTCTTGATATATTCACTTATCAAGGAATTATACGAGAAGCGCATTGCTTCTATTAAATTTACATTTTTACCTTCAAGCAAATTATCAAGACATTCGGGACTAGCAATTACCCAAGTATTTTGCTCTCTACAGGTTCATCCTCACATTCATCCAATAACTCGTAAGTTCATTTAGATGACTTTTAATTATAGATCGACTAGGAATTATTAGCTTATCGCATAAATATTCCTAAACTCTGTAATAGTATTCTTATGAATCTCATAAATTAGATTCATATATCGGATATTATTAGACTCAACCATTGTCTATGTATCCATCCAAAATATCTCAATTATTTTAGATCTCATTTTACCAATAGAGGTATTGGTATCAAGTTTCGAGATACCCCATATTTCAATTATTTTCAAGAATGTTTCATTATATTCCACTATTCATAGAAAATTCAATAATTTTCTATTCTAGATACCCCCACAATTTTAATATTTTACAGAATGTCAGAATAAATTCCAAAACTAATAGGAAATTTAATTATTTCCTTCTTTGGTATCTTGTTTAAGGAACGATTAGCCCTTCGTAACTAATATCCTCAAATTCAGTGATAGTCTAAGCTGATCACAATAGTTTTGCATCTCACTCAGAGCGCAACTCAAGCATGCATTTACTCCATTTATTTAATGCGAGTAAGGTGCAACGATATCATGAATATTTACGTTGTAAACAGAATTCACCCGGTGATTATTCATCATTAGATTTATTTACTACCATCTTAATTATCTGTATTAAGTTGGTTTTACCCTTGAGCTTATAGAGCACATATCTCTCTATTTAGCTTTAATATTGACTCGATTACGAGTACGAGTGACAAATATTTTACTATCAAACCAGAAAGTAAACCCATATCGTGTCACTACCTCTCATCGGAGCAGGTTTTTATGTCATTCATTAAAAACCTATAAGGTTTTAATATCATGTTTAAAGAACTTTCCGTAGTTCTTGTCATTACAAATTCAATTATCTAATTTCTCTAAAAGTTTTACATGGTTCAAACGAACCTACATTCTGGCTCACCTACTGGTAAAACCAGAAGAGGCCCGAGAAAGAACATAATTTTCAATAAACCCACATTCAGTGATCCTTGATCAACTGATGCGTTAGGGTTAACAACTTTTTCGAATTCTCTCCGAAGTTCAGCATAGATAGTTGATATCAATATTAACCGTATTAAGTATCACATGGATCACTATAATAGGCTCGTGTGTCACTGCTGCAGTAGACCAACACCAACACGTGAAATTATTATTTAACTGGAGGAAATCCAACCAGAAAAATATAATTTTTGTGCCGACCCATAACCTGTACTTTAGGCCCGTAAGGTTTTTAATGTGGAGAATCCCGAGCAATTCTAAATTTGGTTCACTTCAGCTCCACAAATCATCACATTGTTTAACAACAACCATATTACTTCATAATATCCAGTGCAGCACAAGTGAGAATACTAGAACAAATTTTTCCAGTCAAACTATTGTTAACTAACGAGATACGTTACATAATAAAATAACTTATGCCTCATTTAATAGCTTTCCAAAGTCTCCATATAGACTAAAAGCATTTTGTTAACAAATAAATTTATTAAAATAAGATGTTTAGAACTACATATTTTGCATCACGTTTATTGTCACAAACCTTTGCTTGTAATCTATTTTCTCCAATTAAATAGATACGCGGTAAGGCCTCTATTTATCCAATATTATAAGTTTGTGATATAACTCCATTATTAAAGATTAAACAATAATAATTGATGCTTTGTCATCACTGAACAATGATTAAAAATTAATCACCAAATAATCAAGTTTCATCATGAAGGGTCACATTTATGTAGTCATATCCTTTAATTGCATAGCAATATCATGTTATGAACTTGCAAACGCGCATGGAAACTATAGCATATACGATTCTTGTATCGGTATACTAATAATTTTGAAATCAATTTGAAAGGCATATGTCATAGCCTATTTGTTTATTTGAGGATTTAACTCAACTCAAATAAGAATGTAATAAGTAAATAGTGGATTTATCGTCAGAGAGATCTCACAGAGTAACATTTGTCAAAGGGTTAAGAAACATTATTCATCTACAGACTTGAAGACTTAATTCACTGGAAGAAGCTCAAGAAATTGATCAAGCCTCAGTGATATAAATCAAGATTGTGGATTTAATCAAGTGACAGAGATCTCGTCAGGGTATCAATTAATTACAAGGATTTAATCTGAAGAAAATCAAGAGTATCAAGGTCAAGGCTTGAAGAAACGTCACGGAAGTTAGTCACTCATGAACCAGACAGTACATCGAGTGTCAACATTGAAGTGGTGGAATTGATTCATAATTTACAGTAATTTTCAGAAGATTTTCAGAAGAATGGTTGCTGCTCAAGATTAGTATTAATTCTCTATTAATTAATTAAGTCAAATAATTTAATTAAGAAAATAAATTATATCTGCAAAGATTAATTTATTGATTAATTGAATTAATTGATTAATTGAATTAATTGATTAATTAATTCAGAATTAATATTAAGGATTTTCAGAATTATTATTAGATTAAAATCTATTAATAATTCAGTAAGACAATGTGATTTGAACTACTATGACAATCGGTATGACAATTGATAGTCATACCGAAAGTCTTGCTAGTTCATTCTGATTGTCTTGCTAGCTATTGGGATTGTCTTGCTAGTTCAAGAGGATAGTCTCACCGAAAGTCCTACCAGTTCAAATGGATTGTCATACCAGTTCATTTGATTGTCTTGCCGAAAGTCTTGCTGAGTAAACTGGATTGTTCTGTTTACTTAAACAACAAAAACACAGCAGAAGACATTCATGCAATAATTCAACAGAAAACACAAGTCAAGAACACAGCAGAAAACAAAGGCGCAACATTTTATTTTTCATCTGCTTTATTCAAGATCAAAATTCTAGATTGAAAAGTTAAATCCAATCCACTAGAATTATTTATCTTGTTCTTGTGTATCAATCTAGCGGATTAAAATCCCTAGAACTTAATCTCAAATCGCATTTAGCATTTGATCTTTTAATTGCAAAAATAGAAAAAGTTCATGTCAAATTTATTCTAGATTTGTAATAATTGATTTGAGATTAATCCCTTGTAACCGATACCTTAGTTGTAACACCTTTCAAGTTTAATAAAAGTTTTATTTAACTTGAATTTTGTTTCACATTTTTATTCCGCATTTTATTCGATTAAACGGTATTGTTTGCATTCAACCCCCCCTTCTACAAACAAATTGGGACCTAACAATTGGTATCAGAGCCTTCTAATTAACGTACAAATCTAGATCCTAGACTTTTGTATTTCTTTCACTTCTTGAATTTTTTATTCACTCAAAAAATTCATAATGACTACACAAAAAGTTGGAACCATTAAAATTCCACTTTTCGATAAAGAAAATTATGTTATGTGGAAGAAGAAGATGCTACTGTTTTTACAAGTTGCTAATCCCAAATATTTGCAAGTGTTAAAGAAGGGTCCAAAAATTCCTATGGTTATTGAACCAGAGGTAATAGAAAATGATGTGGTGATCACCAAAGCGAGAACTTATGTGAAAGATCCTGAGGATTTCTCTCCTGCTGAAATAGAAGAAGCCTCCCTGGATGCTAGCCTTCAATTAATTTTAGTAGATTCCCTTAATCCCTTGATGAATAGACATGTGATGAATTGTAAAGATTCCAAACATATCTGGGAAACTATTGAGATTATTAATGAAGGCATAGAGGAAGTTAGGGAGAACAAGCTAGAAATCCTAACCTCTGAGTATGAATACTTTAAATCCAATCCAGGAGAAGGAATCACTGAAGTGTTTGAGAGGTACAATGCATTGATCAACAACCTGAACATTAATGGTAAATACTATTCCATCAGGGAGGTCAACAAAAAGTTCCTTTTAACACTGCCAACTCAACTCGAACATAGAATCACTGCCATAAGAGAAGCAAGAGATCTGAGTGAGATTTCTTTGGAAAGGCTCTATGGTGTGTTAAAGACTTATGAGTTGGAGCAGATTCAGCAGAAGGAAGTTTACGGGAAAGGAAGAGTGGTCAGAACGTCTACTGCTCTAATAGCTGATGAACAACAACAACAACCACAATATCAACAACAATCTCAACAGTCAGAAAGAATGGTACAGTCTTCCAAGGTTGAAGATAATATGATAGTAGCAGAATTTGATCCTCCTACTACAAATCAATCAAGAGATGATTATTATTCCTTGGAAGAACTGGAGCAATTGGAGGATGAGTCAATGGCCCTGATTGTCAAGAGATTCTCAAATGTCAGATTCAAAAGGAATCCCAAGTTCAAGTACAAGTCCAACTACAACAGATTCCAGAAAGGTGGATCTTCATCCTCTAACACCAGCAGTGGTGGGTATAAAACAGGGATGGTTGATCGAAGCACCATTCGATGCTTCAACTGCAATGAGTTGGGACACTTTGCCACAGAATGCAGGAAGCCAAAATAAGCAAGGAAGAACTCTTACGATTCTAATCAAAAGAGTAAATCTGAAAGGGCTTACCTGGCAAAGGGAAGAAGCTGGGATGATACTGACAGTGAAGATGAAGAAGTTGGGAATCTTGCTCTCATGGCTAGTGATGCAAACACCTCATCGTCAAGAAAAGAGGTAAAATTTACTGATGCTGAATTAGTTTATCATCTAGGAGGTTCCTTAGATTGTGCTCGTCGTGATAATGAATTGTTAAATCAACAAATCAAAGACCTTGAGAAAGAGGTCAATGAATTAAGACTTGTGCACATTAATCAAGATAAATTAAAAGAACAAGTATCTTTTCTAGAGAATAGAGTTGACTGTTATAGACAACTTGAAACTATTCTCAAAGACAAGATCACCGGTCTTGAGGCTAAGGTTAAAGCTTACTTTAATTCTTGTTCGAAGTCCAAAGAGTTTTACAATAAGCAAGCTGTTAATCAAACATCTGGTATAGGTTATGATTACAATGCTGCTATTGGAAAATTAGGCATAAACTCCCCTCCTCATGTCTGTGCTAAAGGCAGGGAAGTACCACATGTGCTTAAGGGTGTTGATGAACCCCTCTATAAAGAATCAATTGCTGAACCATTTGATGAGACCTCTTTTATTATTCAAGAAGAAATCTGTGCTGAAGATAATGCTAATGAGAAAGCTGTCTCCAAGTCAAGTGTGTCAAAAGTTCCAGTCAAGGTTGTGAAAGCAACTGAGACTAACTCAAACACACATGAGTTGGATAACATAAATGCCATGTCTACCATGCATAAGTTGCCTATTGTTAATCCCTCTCATAAAGCATGTGGTGTTCCTGATTGTATGTCTTGTGCTTTTAATCTGATGTTTGCTTATTTTAATGGTAAGCATATTTCTAATGATAAGACTACTCCTCGTCAGCATGTGAATAATAGAAAGCATGATAGGTCTAAGACTGCTAGTCCTCCTAAAGCTAGAAAGGAGACATTTGTGCCTAAGCCTAAACAGAAATTTGTCAAGGCTGTTCACAAGGTCAAATGTTCAGTCATTGAGAACGTTGAGAATATTAAAATTAAGAATGTTGTTTTGCCTGATAAAGGCCAATTTTACAAGTATGCCGGACCCAGCCAAGCTTGGGTTCCGAAGAAGGTCTAATCCATTTGTATTGCAGGGCATTAAACAGGTACAACCGGTAGTGTGGATTCTTGACAGCGGATCGTCAAGACATATGACCGGAGATAGAGCCCAGCTATCAAATGTGGTTGAGAAAGCTGGCCCAGTGGTTACCTTTGGAGATAACAGCAAAGGTTTAACGGAGGGATATGGCTGTTTGCTAGCTGGAAATGTTATCATTGAAAATGTGTATGTTGTGCAAGGACTTGAACATAATCTGCTTAGCATTAGTCAGTTCTGTGACAACGGCTACAATGTTTTATTCGACAAGCTGAAGTGTCAGATTATGCACAAGAAAAGTGAAAAACCCTCCTTAATGGGAATCCGGAAAGGAAATCTGTTCGTAGCTGACATGAACTCTGGAAGCAATCCTGAAGTCAATTGTTTCTATGCAAAGGCATCGTCAGATGAGAGTTGGCTATGGCACAAGAGACTTTCTCATCTCAATTTCAAAACAATGAATTCTCTTGTAAAAAGAGAATTGGTAAGAGGTCTGCCTCAGCTGGAATTCTCTCCAGAAGGAATATGTGAGGCTTGCCAGAAAGGAAAGTCAAAGAAAGCAAGTCACAGAGGCACTGACACATCTTCCATAACTGGTGTTCTGCAATTATTGCACATGGATTTATTTGGACCAGTTAACGTCCTTTCGATGTCAAAAAAGTGTTACTGTCTTGTGATAGTTGATGACTATTCCAAGTATACGTGGGTTTTATTTCTTCACTCTAAGGATGAAACACCACAAGTTGTGATTGACCATATCAAGATGATTGAGTTAGATTCTAACGTCCCTGTTAGAGCAATAAGGTCAGATAATGGAACAGAATTCAAGAATTCACTTCTCAATGGATTCTGTACAGACAAAGGGATTACCAGACAATTTTCAGCTCCTAGAACCCCTCAGCAAAATGGAGTGGTACAAAGGAAGAATCGTACATTGATTGAAGCTGCAAGAACGATGTTAAGTGAATCAGGTCTTCCAATATACTTTTGGGCTGAAGCTGTCAATACTGCATGTTATACTCAGAATCGAACTCTAATCAACAAAGACTTCATGAAAACTCCTTATGAGATTTTGAATGAACAGAAACCTTCTATCAAATACTTTCATGTATTTGGTGCCAGATGCTTCGTGCTCAAGGATGGAGATGAGCGTCGTGGTAAATTCGAGGCAAAGACATATGAGGGAATTTTTGTTGGATATGGAAGAAGATCATACAGAGAGTATATCATTGATCAACACAAAGTAACTGAAAGTGTCAATGTTACATTTGATGACACTAAACTCCCTAGTATCCAAACTGAAGATCCTTATGAGAAACTGAAGTTTGATGATATGTCAGATTCAGAATCAGAACATGGTCAAGAACCTGAGGTTGTTGCTGGTGAAGAACCTGTTAATCATGATGATACTCAAGGTAATAGTGATGGAAACTTTGGCAACAATGGAGATACCACTGCTACTGATGGAGAATCTTCAAGTCAACATGGCAACAACTCAGGGGGAGATGCTGAAGGATCATCTAGTAGGACACAACATCCAAATGAGTTTCAAGGCAAATCATCAAGATCAAATCTTCCAAGATAGACTGTCTGGAATAAAGCTCATCCTTTTGAGTTGATTATTGGTGATCTAGATGTTGGAGTCAGAACTAGACGTGCTACTCAAAATGAGTGTCTGTTCTCAGGATTTCTTTCTGAGATGGAACCTAAGAAGATTGAAGAAGCACTAACTGATCCAGATTGGGTGATTGCTATGCAAGATGAACTCAATCAGTTTGAAAGTCAACAAGTCTGGAAACTTGTACCTAGACCTACACACAAGAAAGCTGTTGGTACTAGGTGGGTATTCAGGAATAAACTAGATGAAGATGGTGTAGTTACAAGAAACAAGGCAAGAATGGTAGCAAAAGGGTATTCTCAAGCTGAAGGCATTGATTATGATAAAACCTATGCTCCAGTGACTAGACTTGAGGCCATCAGGATATTTTTGGCATTCGCAGCATTCTCAAACTTTAAAGTTTATCAAATGGATGTCAAGAGCGCCTTTCTGAATGGAAAGTTGGATGAAGAGGTATATGTAGAGCAACCTCCTGGTTTTGAAGATCCAGATCATTTGGATTTTGTCTTCTTTCTTTTCAAGGCTATCTATGGGCTCAAACAGTCTCCAAGAAAATGGTATGACACTCTCTCTGAATTTCTTATTGAAAATAGCTTTATTAGAGGTGTCATAGACAAAACTCTCTTTTCTAAAAAACATAAGAATGATACTTTATTAGTCCAAGTCTATGTGGATGATATAATATTTGGGTCTACTAATGATAATCTCTGTAAGAGATTTGCTAAGTTAATGCACAGCAAGTTTGAAATGAGCATGATGGGAGAGCTGAAGTTCTTTCTTGGATTACAAGTAAATCAAAGGTTAGATGGAATATTTATTTATCAATCCAAGTATCTCAAGGAACTCCTCAAAAAGTACAATCTAGAGGATTCTGCATCAGCAAGGACTCCATCAACTACAGCTGTCAAGCTTGGACCATGTGAAAACTCCATTAAGGTAGATGTCATAAGCTACAGAGGTATGATTGGCTCGTTACTCTATCTTACTGCAAGTAGACCAGATATTATGTATGCTACATGCTTATGTGCAAGGTTCCAAGCGGATCCTAGAGATATTCATCTCGTTGCTGTTAAACGAATCTTAAGATATCTTAAGGGAACACCAAATCTAGGTATTTGGTACCCTAAAGAATATGGTTTTAACCTTGTTGGATATACAGATTCAGATTACGCAGGAAGTGTTGTTGATAGGAAAAGCACCTCAGGGAGTTGTCAATTCCTAGGAAGCAGGCTAGTCTCATGGTACAGCAAGAAACAGCAAACAGTTTCCAACTCAACGGCCGAGGCTGAATATATTGCTGCTGGAAGCTGCTGTGCTCAGATCTTGTGGATTAGGAACCAGCTACGAGACTATGGCTCTGTATTAAACAAAATTCCTATTTTATGTTACAATACAAGTGCAATAGCCATCACCAACAACCTTGTGCAACACTCGAGGACAAAGCATATTGACATCAGGTATCATTTTATTAGAGAGCACGTCATGAGTGGTACTGTTGAACTATTTTTTGTTCCAACAGAAGAACAAATAGCAGATATTTTCACTAAACCACTTGATGAATCCACATTTACCAGATTAGTTGGTAAATTGGGCATGTTGAATAGTTTTAGTGATTAATTTAGTTAATATCTGAGATATGTTCTTGAATGAATTTACAAATGAATTTTTCATAAATGAAAAATTCATTTGCAAATTTATTTTATCATTTTATCATATGTCTTGCTTATTTCTATGGAATTTTTATTATCTTATCTTATTTATTTACTCAAATTGTTAATTTTAATGTCTCAGAATATTTTATTTTCTCTAAAAATATTTTTCTATGAATTTAATTTGTTAAAATTCAAAAGAAATCTATTTTTGGACTGAAAATATTATTATCTCTGAAATATTTTAATTATTTTAATTTTGTAAATATTTTCTGAATATCTACTATTTATATAAGACTTTATTTCAGGTTTCCATATTTTCTGTACATATTTGATTATCTTTCTACTGAAATGACAATCGGCAAGACAATTAAAATTGTCTTGCTGAAAATCATTTCAGTACTTACATATATACATATTAATTCTGTTTGTAAACGTTTTATTTCCAGAATGACAAGCGGCAAGACAATTGAAATTGTCTTGCTGAAAGTCATTTCAATATATAATTGTCATTTTAGTGTTTTTCAGTATAGTTTTATACTGGAAAGACAATCGGTATGACTATCAATTGTCTTGCCAGTTATAAACATTATATATATATATATATATTTTCTTTTATTTTATACTGGTATGACAATCGGTATGACTATCAGATTGTCATACCAGTTATATTTATTTAGTGTTTATTAAGCTGGTATGACAATCGGTATGACAATCCCGGATTGTCATACCAGTTATACTACTTAATCATTTTTGTGGCTGTTTTAATCTTCATCAGTTCATTTTCTTTCAAAATTTCAACAGTCTCCTTCTTTCTCTCTCTCTCTCTCTTCGAACAGCTACTCCCAATTCGCCATTTGATCTTCCTTGCTCGAGTTTTTACTCAGCATACAAAAATCATCACTCCTGTGATATATACATACAAGTATATACATACAGAAGTGCTGTTGGATTTTTGTTAAAAAAAAATCAGTCTCTGTTTGTTGATTTTGGGTATTTTATTTTATTTTATTTTATTTTATTTTTAATTACTAATTTGTGTCTTTTGGCTTGTCAAATCTGCGTTTGTGAGTTAAGAATTTTAACGAGATACATTTCAGTCTAAATTTTTCGATTATAATTAATTTGATTCGAATTATTAAATTAATTTAATTAATTCGAATTTTCTTAATAGTATTCTTAAAATTCTGAAAGTGTGTGTCTTATTATTATTTTAAATGGCTCTCAATTTCCAAATTGTCGCGCATAATCAGGTTGGTTATTTTAATCCTATAAAAATGTGATGTAGAAAAATTTAAGCCGTGGATTAGATTTTTAAATGACCATTCGATTGTTAGCTCTGCTATTAAATCAAATGTGATTTTAAATGTCGATCTGCTAAGACTGATTTGCACAACCTCTACTGTGGCCGATGATTCAAAATCTTTTTCATTCACCATGGCAAACACACAGTTTGTAGTTGATGAATCAGTCATCAATCAGGCGTTAAATTTTCCATTGGACAATTTCTGTAATTTACCCTCTGAAAATGATATCACAAACTTTTTCCATGCTATTCACTATCAGGGGGTGATCAATTTAACCAAACATTCAAAATCCAATTTGGTGTCTGAATGGGATATTTTCTTCGATACACTTTCTAAAGTGTTTGCCAACTGCACTAAATCCAACTTTCACAACATCACTTCCACTCTGCAGTATATTGGTCTTGCGGTTGTTTTCAATCAAAGGATCAATTTTGGCAAACTACTTTTTCCCATTCTCTTGAGACGTCTCACTACTGCTTTACGTGATCATTCTACAAATCGTAGGGTATCATGTTACTATGCTCGTTTTCTCATGCTTATAGCAGATCATCTTCTCACACCTGAACACAAAGCCCTTTTTGCTAACTCTGCAGTAACCGAACCCCCTCCAGTAAGCAAAAAGATTTACACCCGCCAAGACACAACCTTTAAATTCATGCAAGTTCCAGTACTTGTATCTGCTTTCATGGCCACTTATATTCCTTTACCTATTTTCAATCTTCCCGGTCATGAACAGCAATCTCAACCTCCAGTGGTTCAAGCCACCCAGGCTCCTCCAACATCAGATGCTCTTCCTTTACAGGTAGTAATTACTCACTCTCACTCCATTCCTACTTCTGTTGAAAGACCCCCAGTGGTTGATAGGGATGACCATGAAGTTGTAGAACCACAGCTTCAATCCCAGGTCATAGAGCCAAACACAGAGTCACATTCTATCTCAACCTCTCCCCCACTGTCTAAAATGTTACCCAGAAGGTTAATAGGAAGTAGTGCATTGTTAAATGTGAGTGAACCCTCAGCTCTGCCTCCTCCAAAGAAAAGAAGAACTTATACTGAGGCATCTGAAAGCCCATCTTTGTCCTCCCAACAGGACATGGACTTTGAAATGGCCAATGAACAGTTACTAGAGACATTCTCTCAACAGGATGAATCTATTGAAATTCGCCATAGGGCCATGGCATCTTGTACTGAGTCAAGCACAATTCCATTACTCACAATGGAACCATACATACCCACAAATGATACTCAGGACACAGAGCGAGGAGTGCACATAGAGTCTGTTACAGTGCCTGCCATAGTTACGACAGAAGAGCAGTGACATGCTTCTGAGGGAAAATCTGACTCTCAGCCACCCTTAATAGAGTCATTTTCTCCCCTCCCAGATCAAACACCTCTGGCTCCCTCACGGGATTCTCCACTCGCAGATTTATCTGGAGAAAGTGGAGGGCAACTCGGTCAATCTATCCCTGAAGCAATTCAGACATCTATTTCACATGAAATGATAGGTTTGACTGAGGATCGGGACTCGCGAATTCCCATTGCACCACCACTGACCTCTCTTGAAGAGGCTAGGGTGATTTTAACTGCAGGTACAGAAGAACAGCAACATGAAGACTCCTCACGAGCAATTATATTGAGAGAAACACAAGCACGAGAGGTGAGTGAACCAAACATGAGTGAAATTCAGGTGAGAGCACACACAGACACTGATACTGTAAACCTGTTAGCTCAAATTGCTGCTCTAAAAGAAGAACTTGCTAAAAGCCAAGCTGAAGCTCAAGCATTCAAAGCACAAGTGGTTGAACGATCTTCTTCTTCCACCTCTGTCAACAATCAGCTGGCACTCATAAGGAATGATATCTCAGATCTCAAGAACACTGTCACACCAAAGCTCAATTCCATTCAGGAAACTCCAACTTTATCAGCTGATGACATTTCTGACTTCTGCTCTCTACATACAAGGATGACTTCTCTTGAAGATTTGGTTGAAATGAATCATTCACTGGATTCCTCTAGATTTCTGAAGATAGAGACAGGTATGGAACATCTTAATGAAGGGATGAAGCACCTGTACTACATGATCAAAAATTCTCACTGTCCCAATGAAGAACAAAGGACTTACTTTGAAGGGCCGTTTGGTGGAGGCTCAGGCTCGGGAGGTGATGGAGGTCATGGAGGATCTAAGGGAAAGTCAGTAGAGGATCCCTCAACTAAGGGGGAGAAGAAAGGGAGTAGTGGAAAGGGGAAAGAAAAAGATACCTCTGCTGGGGACAAAGGAAAGGCTGATGATGTCTATTACAGTGGAGAACAGGATGACTTTGATATTTTTGACATTCTCACTGAACCAGTCTTGGAAGATAAAGATGGTTTATTTGAAGCTGAATAGGAAAGTGATTTTGGAGAATGGGAAGAGGAAGCTACAGTGGATCCTATCTTTGAGAAAGAGTTTCAGCAGCAGCATTCAGAGATGAAAAGAAAAGAAGCTGAACTCAAAAAGGTCTCCCAGATCATTGACATGAGGAAAGACATACAAAGAACAGAAACTCTTCAAAAGCAACGTCTTCATGACATTAAGGCTCAAGAAAGGAGAAGAGATGTCAAACTGAAGATTGGTGAAAAATGGGATGAAGCTAGGAGAGTACTTGATATGCCTCAGCTGAGCACTAACAATGATAGACAGTTCCTACATCTTCTTGACAAGCTGGAAATCTCAAATCCTAACAATGACATGTACATGAATGCTATCAAGTCTGAAGTCTCAAGGATCACAGCTGCTTTTGATAGATCCCTAAATGAGATGAGCATTTTTGTATATTGTCAGAGTGAAGGATCTTTCAAGGTGTCACTTCATCTGTTTGAGAATCGTTCTTTGTCAGAGATTTGGGTTCTTCTCAACAAGGTAAAAAGAAGCTCAGAATTGAATGAAGTTCTTCGAGAAAGGCTTAAAGAGTTTGCCCGCAGGGCTAGTCCTCAAGTGGTCAACAATCCTCATCAGATGAGATTCTTTAAGTCTGATTGTCTTCAAATCTGTCATCTAGATGTAAAATCTCTTAAAGACTACTCAGCTAAGCATCTGGTCTGGATGGAACATCATTTAAGAACTGCTGGATACTCATCCATGTTGAAGACTCAAGCTGCTGATTTGATTCAAGCTTATTGTGAAAAGAATATTAAAAGGTACAATCAGATCAAGAATAAGCTGAAGTCAGTTGGAGTTCAACCAGTCAGACCAGCAAGCTTCACTTCAGAAAAGGATCGTGTCTTTGACAAAGAGTTGCTTCAAGATTTAGAAGAAGGTGAAGTCAGAAGAGAAGACAACTGAAGTCAATTAGCTCAAAACTCAATGTAATATGATTAGAGCTTTATGAATCAAGATAGTCTAATGTAGTTATATGTTCAGGCTAGAGGAACATCTATCTTGTATTCACTTGTAAATTTCTTTTGGAATCTGGAAAATGTTAAATATAATCCAGAACTTTTCTGCTATTTACTTTGCATTACTGTTTAAATCTTTTTCTTATTTGTTAGTTGAGTTATCCTCTAGGTATTTGTTGTTATTGTCTAACAAGCAAATAGGGGGAGATTGAAAGGCATATGTCATAGCCTATTTGTTTATTCGAGGATTTAACTCAACTCAAATAAGAATGTCATAAGTAAATAGTGGATCTATCGTCAGATAGATCTCACAGAGTAACATCTGTCAAAGGGTTAAGAAACATTATTCATCTACAGACTTGAAGACTTAATTCACTGGAAGAAGCTCAAGAAATTGATCAAGCCTCAGTGATATAAATCAAGATTGTGGATTTAATGAAGTGACAGAGATCTCGTCAGGGTATCAATTAATTACAAGGATTTAATCTGAAGAAAATCAAGAGTATCAAGGTCAAGGCTTGAAGAAACGTCACGGAAGTTAGTCACTCATGAACCAGACAGTACATCGAGTGTCAACATTGAAGTGGTGGAATTGATTCATAATTGACAGTAATTTTCAGAAGATTTTCAGAAGAATGGTTGCTGCTCAAGATTAGTATTAATTCTCTATTAATTAATTAAGTCAAATAATTTAATTAAGAAAATAAATTATATCTGCAAAGATTAATTTATTGATTAATTGAATTAATTGATTAATTGAATTAATTGATTAATTAATTCAGAATTAATATTAAGGATTTTCAGAATTATTATTAGATTAAAATCTATTAATAATTCAGTAAGACAATGTGATTTGAACTACTATGACAATCGGTATGACAATTGATAGTCATACCGAAAGTCTTGCTAGTTCATTCTGATTGTCTTGCTAGCTATTGGGATTGTCTTGCTAGTTCAAGAGGATAGTCTCACCGAAAGTCCTACCAGTTCAAATGGATTGTCATACCAGTTCATTTGATTGTCTTACCGAAAGTCTTGCTGAGTAAACTGGATTGTTCTGTTTACTTAAACAACAAAAACACAGCAGAAGACATTCATGCAATAATTCAACAGAAAACACAAGTCAAGAACACAGCAGAAAACAAAGGCACAACATTTTATTTTTCATCTGCTTTATTCAAGATCAAAATTCTAGATTGAAAAGTTAAATCCAATCCACTAGAATTATTTATCTTGTTCTTGTGTATCAATCTAGCGGATTAAAATCCCTAGAACTTAATCTCAAATCGCATTTAGCATTTGATCTTTTAATTGCAAAAATAGAAAAAGTTCATGTCGAATTTATTCTAGATTTGTAATAATTGATTTGAGATTAATCCCTTGTAACCGATACCGTAGTTGTAACACCTTTCAAGTTTAATAAAAGTTTTATTTAACTTGAATTTTGTTTCACATTTTTATTCCGCATTTTATTCGATTAAACGGTATTGTTTGCATTCAACCCCCCCCTTCTACAAACAAATTGGGACCTAACACAATTCAAAATTAAGAAACTCTAGCTCATATATATTATCAATCACCATGCTAATTAAATAAAATATAATAAGCTATCCATTAATAGCGAAAACATGGACAAATGATAAATTTGGGTTTAATCTACCAATTTATAATGATTAACCGGAGAAACAGAAATCACCAAATATGTCCACTTGAATATAAGTTGATTATAAATCAATAATCCCTAAAGCATCAATAGGATTATATGAAAACCAATTATCCAGCAACTTTGTGCTTACTTTTGCCTCGTACCTTTTATGCTTAAATAAAGCACCACTTAAAATCAAATTTATATTAATTTCAAGCACATGGCAACAAGTGATTAAAGAAATTAACGCACTAAATTTAATTTAATTAATGAGGCAAATAATGGCCACTCATATACCCATAAATAAATCTAATTTAAACAATCATAAAGATTTTTGCGTCTACTCACAAGAAAGTATGAAAATTGAAAAAAGCTGTTTTAAGATTGTTATTAATCTTGTACAATATAGACATTATAATATATATTGAATATATAACTAATTCACAAGAACACTGCTAATTCTTAAATCACATAAACATATAAGAATTAACAATTAAATTAGGAGAAGGGTTTGAGAAAACAAACAGAGATTGGATCTAATCTCGAGTCCAGAAAACTGTCTCCTTAAAGCAGTTTCGCCCCGCACATCCGTGTTTAGCGACCTACTTCCCAGGATAAAACGAGATACTAGTATAATCGATAAATCGAAAATACTCTCAGCGAACTTGAACTGAGCCCGAGAAGTATCACCGGAATATTGGGAAAAATTAAGAATGAAGAGACGGAGAATTAAAGAGACGACTCTTTTTTTCTCGACTTAGTAAAACTGGTGCCCCAATAATCTATATATAAAGAGAGTTTTGAAAGGACTTGTTTTTCTATTCGATGAGGTACATGGTATTTATAAGAAAAACCAAGGAATATGTTTGTGATACTCTCGATGTGGTACAAAACCCACTTTTCACATTAAAATGTCGCACTTTGGAACATCAGTTCTCATTCACCCTTTACTAATTTTGAGCATGTAAATATGCGTTGGAATCCCCTCGAAGAGAAGAATACGTTCTAATAAATAGACACCACTAACACATAATGTGTCTCACACATACATAGTCTCAAAATATTCACAACTTAGTCTAAAATATTAAGTTTGTCCAACAATTTTAATAAAAATAGTAAATAGATTGCGACCAAATATAGTCAAAAAATTTGTTTTTATAAATAATTTTAGAAAAAACATATTATTGCAATTATTTATTTTATACTTATACGTTTAAAATGAAAAAATTTATTGATAAATAATATGTAAGTACTTTAAAGTTTAGAATAGAGAGTATCGATATCTGATTTGTGTTATATAAGGCATGTTTGTGTACGGGTTTATAAGCTATTTATCACTTATAAACCAGTAAGTACTTATCTCGGATTGTTTGCCGACCCAATTTATAAGTTGAATTTAGAATTTACAAGTTGATAAGATGAATGTTAGTAATAATGTATTTTTTTTTAACTTTTTTTAATTACTTTAGTTTTAAAATATATGTTTTTAAATGTTATGTTAATTTAAAAGTCGTGAATTAAGATAATTATATTCAAAAATTATTTATTTTGGTTCATTTAAGTAAAAAATATTCTGAAATTATCCAAACACTTATATCACTTATAAGTATTTATGCACTTAACATATATAAATCACTTATTCATTTTAAATTATAAGTTATTTATTTTAATATTTTCCAAAGGGCACCTCTACACATATGTTCTTGACGAATATAAATATATGCGTCTGGAGCAAGTCAATTAGATATAGGCCTAGTTTGAAATTAGTTTTTTGATTTTTTGAATCAAATTAAAAGTTTGATCAATTGAAAACTCTAATATTAATGTTTGATTGTTAGCTTTTTGAAATAGATTTTTGATTTCAAAAAACTAATTTTAAAAAAATTACTAGCAGAAGATTTTTCAAGTAGATAATATTAAATTTTAATTGAAACATCTAATTATCAAACAGTTTTATTCCAAAAATTTAGTTCAATTATCTAGTCAAAATAACTAATTCACCAGCTAGTCAAAAAAATTATTTCAAACCGTTATAAGAGCACCTCCAATTCGCCCACAAGGGTTGGCTCGGTTGGTTAAAAAGAGGATAATTATCCTCTTGATCAAATGTTCGAACTTCACGGGAGGAGAATTTATGATTATGCCTCCCTGAATCAGAGCATGTTGCTTGATTGACTATATTTTAAAAATATTATGTTATTATTTCAGGTTGTGATAAATATAATGTAGTATTTGAATATGATAACAGATTATGTGTAAACTACAGAGATTCGACAAATATAGTCATCATAGACAGATTTTCTAAATGTTTAGTTAAGAGAAATGTATTGAAGCGAATAATTTTTTACATAATATTTAAAATATATTATTATGATATTTTTGACACATTTTAATCTAAGGGCTCATCAAATGCTCTAACTAAATCAGATGACAAACGGGGTCATAGTATTTATAATGATGTTTTATTATGATTAGATATATTATATCTTTAATTTTCCAATTTCAGTGAAACCATTTAAATACGAAATTGCAATAAAATAAAAATAAAAAAAATCCGATCCGTATACATTGGTTACCTCCGTTTTTCTAAATGCATTTTCATGGATCAAATCAAGTAAAATAAGGTAAGAAAGTCGAAAAGAAATGATGCATGAAAAGGGCCACAAAAAAAGATCGAGGCGTGCTTATGTCAGGGAAAGTGATTGGACATTAATACCATGGGTCATATTTAAACTCATGTACTACTCATACACTGCTACTCAACCTTTCTGGGCCGGCCTGCTTTTGTGGCCCGCATATTCCTATTTCTCCCAAACTTTATTTATTGTTTATTATCCCAACAATCATTTAATCTCACACGCCTCTAATTTCTTCAGCTTATATCCAATACTCTTCATGTTAAACACGTTAACTTTATTTGAAATACTTTTATGTAAAAAAAATTAACTGTAAGACCTAAGTTCATTTTTTGTCAGAAAACTATATTGTAGTTAAATTTTATTGCAAACAAATTCATATTACCAATCAAATAATGGTCTACACTTGCAGCAGAGGCTTGATAAGTTTCAATTGTTTTATTTCAATACTTAGTGACCGTTTGAAAAATCTTAAAATAAGAAATTTATCACTTAAAATGAATAAAAAACTTATAAGTGATAAATAGATGGATACTTATAAGTTAAATAAATGTTTGGTTAAATGTTATAATTTTTTTAATTTAACTAAGCTAAAATAAATAAATTTTAAATATAATTATCTTAATTTATAAATTTTACATAAGAAAGACATATAAAAACATAAATTTTAAAACAAAAGTTAATAAAAAACGAAAAATCAAAATAAGCTAAGAAAAAGTACGTTGTTGCTAACATTCAACTTATCAGCTTATAAGTTGTAAATTCGACTTTAAGCTGAGTCGACAAACACTCGTACTTACGGGCTTAAACTCGTACTTACGGGCTTATAACCGAATAAGTAACTTATTCACTATTGCTCTAGTTTTACAATACAAAAGAGTTTTTGAACATGAGACCTGAATGGTATATATAGCATGATATCTGAAATTCAAATTAGGTTACTGTGAAAGAAATAACATTTTCTACATACTAGGATGACAAATACATAATATAGCTTTATGTATGAATACATAAAAGAAAGAATTGCAGAAAACACATTAGGATGACAAATAAACAGACAATATATAGCAAACAAAAAAGAAAGAGAGAAAGAAAGAAGACGAGGTCATTCATCCTATAATGCAATATATTTTCATGCTACAAGTCTATAAGATTTTTAAGAGAAAATATTTTATGACTACTGTCGAAAAACTTTCAGAAGAGAATTTTACAGAGTTCCTCACGGCTCTGGAAAATGAAAATTAAGACCCGTTTAAAGAACCAAACACTCACTAACATCAGTTCTAGCTAACTTCTCAACGGTGTACAACCCAAAATAGTTCCCCGACAATGAGTCATAGGTTTTGCTTCATGCAATGCCCAGCGCTCCTCCAAACTTACTGTCAGAACAGCAACACCGGGTGACTCATATTTTTGAGTTCTGAAAATTTTGCCTCTCAATTCGTTCCCACCAATGAGATATATACTATTTCCTAAACTTGACATTCCAAACCCCGATTTGCTCTTATACCCAGAGGCTGTAAACTTACGTTGCTTTTCACCTCCAACTTGATTCTCATGGTAAATCTTTTCACCGCACATTACATAGACGTCATCCCCAACCACTGCCAGTGGATAATTTCGCCATGAACTTTCAGAAACTGTCCAAACCTGTGTTTCGTTATCCAATATTTGCACTGTCGGCAATTCCTTGTGCAGCACGTGCATCTTTTCCCTAACAACCGCTCCATAGCAAGGGGCATTGTGTGTGAGAGGGAGGTCGGGTACTGGAATCCAGCTATTACTTTTAGGATCATACATTTCTGCTTGCTTGATTGGTCTCCGGTGAAAGCTGTTACTAAAACCACCAGCAACAATAATCTTCCCATCCAGTACCCCGCACGCAAACTTGGTCCGGGCCATAATCATGGGGGCACAAGTTGTCCACCGTCTGGTAACAGGCTCATATGACCATACCTGATTGGTTGCGGGAGTACAAAGCCGGCCATCAGTTATGTCATCTTTAGAATCACGGACGCCACCTAAAACATACAGCTTTCCTGCAGTCGACACAGCACCAAAGTAGGAAAGATGCCTAATACTTGAAGGAAGGACAGGGATGGTGATCCAAACATCATGTTGGGCGTCATGAAGCTGCCAAATTTTCTCAGGTTCATAGGAGCACACACACATAAAATTCTCAACAAAATTGACCTCTTTCCGAATTTTGAATAATTCAACACTATTAACAACAGCTTTCCAGGCATGGCAAACAAGCCTCAACCTGGGATGGAGATATAAGGGAACACGTGCAAAGATCATGAGAGAGACTTCATCAGGAAAAGCTTCAATGAGTGTAGACATGATGATAACTACCGTGTCTTCTCAATCGTACTATTTTAAGTAGTTATGATTTTTTTGCTACTGCCAATCACCTAAAAAAAAAATGCCAGGCAGTTAACCAAGTGAATCAAAGTTCAGAGCATGACTAGTAAGAATATCTGTATTACATGGCAACGACAAAGAAAAGCGTTCTTGAATTTTTAAATGAATAATCGTACAAATGGTGCAGATCTATAGCAAAGGTGCTAGGGCCAATAGGACTTCGTAATCAGCACTAGGTTGAGCTCCATCAGTTTAGCAAGCAAGGGGAATATGCGTGTGCAGGTATATTTGTGTGTGTGTCGGAAGGACTAAGGGATTTAAAGGTCGTGACAAGATAATGCAAAATTCTAAAATTGTAAGATATTTCATTACGTACAACATAACGAAATTAATGCAAGGCATAAGTTATCCATTAAAAACTTATCCGTTTGTACAAATAAGAGAAACAACAATAAATCAACTACATGCATACTTTTATTTGTTAAGTTTATGGTTCAACAGATCATGCTTCATCGTCCTTCAAGGGTGCCTCCAATTCATCTCTAAGTTCAAAACAGATAACCCATCTATGGTGCTGAAACTACAGCCTTCAATTGTATTATTCCGTGAATTAATAAGAAACCACAAGAATTTATTTGTTTGAAATCAATTGAAATGATGACACAAATATCTCCATTTCTCTTATAATGAACTATAAGGGTTTAGTATACAGTGAAACAAACTTACAAATGAGATAAGAAAATAGCCCACTTAGCTAGCTCATTCAAATCATTGTTAATCACAGAGAGAGAAACCAGGGACTCCTTGTATCAATTATACTATTACTCTCTTTTAATTGTACAAGTCCGTACAGGAAAAATGGTGGTTGAGAAACTTACGGCATAATAAAATATAATTTTGTCAGTGGTGAGAGGGATATAGCGACCAAACAGACATTCTTGCAATATTTATGCATATTTAGATGCACAGAAAACATTAATTGCATAAAAACAATCTAACAATGCAAGAAACGACCGGTAAAATAACACCATCCACTATATGTATACAATAATGCAAAATAGTACACATTCAATTAAGCTACTATAAATGTTTACAACTTATACTCAATAACAGAGATAATTGAGAGCAACGAGACTCATTCTTACATTTTGCTAAAATTGTATATACACATTCAATTAAGCTACTATAAATACAGTGTTAAGATTGGCGGTTTTCTTATCGTTTCTTGAGCATATTTAAGTTTCAATTAAAATTATACCATAAACTGGACAATTACTAAAATTTATGCAAAGTGAAGTGAAAAATGTTCTGAAACTCCTCAAATTACATTTACACGCAACATCTAGATGTCTATGCAAGCAATTGCAATGGTACCCGAGTATTAAAATCAGAGCATAAAGAAACTACAAGATTACCCGAAATTAAACATCACACTCATACTCACTATATGCAATTCAATTCAACACGTATAACATAATAGAATTCACCGATTAACGTAAGCTAGAATTTACCTGAAAGCAAGGAGTAATTGTGCTAGGGTTACTTCCAAATTTTTCGACCCAAAACAGGTTTATATAGGTTGCCGACCCGTCTATATAATAATATTATAGTAATTTTTTCTATATTTAATTCAGATTTTAATATATGTAAAATTTGTTGGGGATACAACACAAGAAAACAAATGCTTAACGCATGATAAAAAAAATTGCTCTTTTTGGAATATATACTTGACACTTGTAGTAAAAATCGGTAATCGGGAAAAATCGGTTGAACTATTTATTTGGGATTAATTAAAAATCGGGGATTAATCAAAACGATTAATCGGAGTAAAAATTGGATATAATATAATATTAAATTATATTTAATATATTATTATAATTATATTAATTATTTATTAACAAACATGTATTTACTATATTATAATTTCTAAAATTATTTTTATTTAAATAAATATAGTATTTTAGTTTTAATAAATAATTATATATACTTCAATAAACAAAAAACTATAAAAATTAATTAAATTTCACAAATTGAATCAGTAAAATATTTTACAGAAAATTAATTAGAGATTAATCAATTGAATCGAGAACTTTTTACGCTGGACAGATGGTACAAATTAATGGCTTTAATAATTAACAAAAAGTGACGTTAGTATAAGGAAAATTAGCACAACAAACAAGGGCCAATTCATCGTGTAGGTAGGACCAGCCGATTCAGCATATAGGGTCAATCGGACATTCAGTGTAATATCCCGTATTTTTAAAATTATTATAACTATTATTTGAATATAAATATATATGTTTTTATGATTTTAGTAGAAATAAAATGGGGGATATTTTATTCTTATTTAACGAGTTGGTGTTATTAAATGATAATGTGTTAATTGTTAAGTGTTATATCGATCCTTGTTAATATCTGAAAATATTTACTTAAATGTATTATTTTTAAAAGTTATTTGAAAGCTGATCTTATTG
The DNA here is from genome assembly GCF_009905375.1 of Apium graveolens. Taxonomy (NCBI): domain Eukaryota; kingdom Viridiplantae; phylum Streptophyta; class Magnoliopsida; order Apiales; family Apiaceae; genus Apium; species Apium graveolens. The sequence goes on from NC_133648.1 coordinate 278,130,986, forward strand.
ATATCGATAAATTGAAATTATTTTGTAATATCTGGGATATATCGTGTAATTATTTTTATCAATAAATAATTATTATGAAAATTTTGGTGAATTATCAGATGATTGATATTTATATTTGGGTGTTTATATGTGATAAAGTGTAAGTATTTTGATTTTTAATATGTCCAGAATAAAGTACAGATAATTATGTTATTTTTCTGATAATTTTTGGATTGATATATGATTTTATAAGGATTTATAGATTTAATAATTATTTTCAGAGTAATTATAAAACTTTTTATAAAGCCTGAATCGGCTGACTTCAACCGTTTTGCGTTTTTACAACCCGGAACTCTTCGGAAAACTCCTTCATAACATAATTTGATTATTCTGAACATTTTCCTTGTTATGACTTTTTCGATCCGAAATACGGTTTGACCCGAATGAGTCCGGGCGTAAAATTTTCGATACGTTAATCATTTGGGTAGATCAATAAAATCCGTATTCTCAAGAGATGGGATGTTTTTTACATTATTTTCTCATAGGGTGTTCTATAAGAAATCCGATTTTGATAATTATCCAAATATGATATTAAATTGTATCATTTTTATAGTTACCTAATTGCTAAATAATCTATTTTTGGATCCGATATATGAGTGTAAATTCAGTATTAAATTTCATAATGTTTCAAAAATCATGAAACTCGTATTTTCTTAAGTTTTGAATATTTAGAGAATTTTAAAATTATTTCAGAAAATTTTTGTATTATATTTACCCGCGCATTTGTTAATTAAATCGTAAAATGCGGGTCTGATCCGCGTTTCAATAATACTTTAAAAATTATGAAAATTTTATTTTATTAGTTTTTAAATATTCCGATAATTTTAGAAATATTTCGGTTTCATAAAAATTATCGGACCGGACCTCTATCAGGATGTCAAACCCCACAAAAATCAGATTTTTATTTTTATAAAATCGTGGGACTTCCAGATATTTTATATTTTCGCATATTTGGAATATTCATAATTTTTAGGATATTTTGATATAAATTATATATATATATACATTTAATTAAATATCTTTTCCCGCTAATTATTAATTTTAGGCTAATTATTTAAATACTGTATTGATTTTAGTTAAAAGAAAAAAAAACGTGTAAATTCCTAAATCTACCCACCCCTAGGGCTGTAATTCGAGTCGGGCGGCTCGCGAGCTCGCCCGGCTTGAACTCGTTTAAGTGGGCTCGACTCGGCTCGTTTAGTTCCGGCAGAAGTTCCTGCTCGTTTAATTACTCGAGTCAGCTCGACTCGACTCGTGAAATTAAACGAGCCGAGTTCGGGTAGAGGTTTAGGCTCGATTAAGTGTAAAATTAAACGAGCCGGCTCGCCCGACTCGTTAAAACCGGCTCGTTTAGCTAAACGAGTCGGCTTGACTCGACTCGTGAAATTAAACGAGTCGAGTTCGGGCAGAGATTTAGGCTCGTTTAACTAAACGAGCCGGCTCAGCTCGACTCGATTAATCTTGGCTCGAATTACGCCCGGCTCGAAACTCGACTCGCTTGGCCCGAATTACAGCCCTACTCACCCCACCCGTTGCTACCTACACCCCCACCCCCACCCGCGCCTGCGCCTAAACCCCCTCCCGAGTCGCCCCTGTCGTTTTGTTCATTCTTTCCCCCGATTACTCCTTCCTCTCTCCCTTCTCTCTCTTCTGTCTCTCCCAGTTTTATACTTAATTTTTCAAAAATTCATATCTTCTTAACCGTTCTTCCAAATTTCAATTATTATATATATAAACGATCAGCACTTCAATACCTACGCAAAAGTATATATATTACAAGGTTTTGATAAGAACATTTGCGGGGCATATTTTCCGTTTTAATTTATTTTCGGGGCATAGAAAAGAAGTTTGACGGCGTTGATTATTCCACATGGCATCTCAGCGTATATATGTCTTTGGCTATTAATTTCGGATTTTTCTTGAGATATTTTCCGGACATCAAATAATCTCTTGGGGTGATCAGAAATTATTTTGGGTAAGGATTTTGAGATTCTGCTTTTGCATTTGGATATATTATAACATGTTGGTGTTTACATATTTATTTCACAATTTTTAAAAAAAAATTGTAGAAGTCGCTTTTGGCCGTATTTTTCATTTCTGGTGTGTTTATACGTGCAAATATAAATTATTGTGTGTTTTAAATTTATAAATTTTATTAGAGTATAGTTGGATTGTGTTGTTTGAGACCCCCGAGAAAAGTCAGTTTTACAAAAATGTTATTTCAAAAAAAATTCTAGAATATTTATTTCAATTTCAAATTATTATCTTTTATTATTTTCTAAAATCATAATTTGATTCAATTATTTATAATTTATTTTGATTAATTATTTATTCATTTAATTGATCGATTAATTTATTTAATCGATTAATTTTAATTACAAATAATAGAATGAAGTGTAATTATTTATAATTGAGCCGAATAATATACTAATATTATTTTGAGATTTTAAAATTATATAAAGGTATTGAATATTCAATTAACATTATTATTAATTGATTTATTCTTATTTTATTCGTAGAAAATAGACCGTTTGTCCATTTAATACGAAACGAACGCGTCTAAACTCAGAAAAATATTCTGCTTTCATTGAAAATACTTTCGAGACCCAAATTCTTTTATTTCAAAATTTTGCTTATTTTGCGAGTCGTTCTGAGTCGATTATTGATCGATAAATCATATTTTGACCCGATTTCAGTTTTAAACATACCGAGTCGAACCTTTCAACAAACCGAGTCATGTATTATATGAATTATGTGATATGTGAATTACATGATTACGTGCTATGTGAATTACGGGTGTACATAGGTTAAAAGTCTTGTGTTTGACTGTTTTATTGATGCGTGGGCTATCGTATGGGTAGACGATAAGTTTTTGACGCGCAATTCGTCGAGTAATTATCGTTTAGACGTTTAAAGATGTATCTATTAATTATAGATGTCGATCGTTCGAATTGATCAGGACCAGACATTGGAAAGAATGAAATGGAATGATATTGGATATCTGGCTTCTAACAATCGCATGAGCAGCATATCAGTGAATTGTTAAAATAAAAAGACGGTGATATCTTGAGATGTCAGACTAGACTGAGATGTTTATGTTACTGCGAGTGTGACTAACTGCTAAAAACCAAAGGCAAGTTCTCTATACTATTGTAATTCCAGAATAGTTCAATATCTTTCATATCCAACTGCTAATGATTATGCATGTATTCTTCTCTATTCCCACTTCAAAATAGATAAAGATTTTACATATCGCTAAATTAAATGCTTACTATGCAAGTGCTCTTCTGTTATTCTCTGTTTAGAATAGTTAAGTGTTTTTACTTATCAAATTAATAGATTTATAAATATTTTGTATTTTGAGAAAAATGATTTTGTTGCGACTATTCCTGCCCAAGTGAATGGGGGAATAAAAATTTATAAGGGTGTCGATTATTATGACCCCTTTTAATAAAATGTTTTAAGATTGGATCAATGCGTAAGTGACCGGGGCGGACGGTCCAGCGGAGGGCTATGTATTATATGAAATATTATGATATAACTTGTGCCATAGGCAGATATATTGCCTTTTATTTGAGTACTCGTGTTTTGGGACATGTTTCTACGAATCATGATCCAGTGCTATCACACAGGCTGATCAACATGTGATAGTACGTCCGTCGGAGAAAGATTCCAATCTAAATTTATATTGCTTTTGATATTAATATACTGAATGATTTATCAAGTGTTTCTGTTTTGGATAAAATGTGAGTTACAGTTTTAATTCAGTTTATGATTGATGTTGATATTTAATTTGTTGTTAAATATCAAAAGTGGTTCAATATAAATGATTGATGTTGACTTCAGTATGGGATGTTGTGAGCATCAAAGTTCGTATTGATATCTAATTTGATATGACATCAAAATGAGTATTAATATCGAGGGTTGAATTTTGAATGAGTTATGATTCAGTCTATAATCACTGTTTCAAGTTATTGTTGTTTACGATATCTCTGTAAACACTGTTTTACGAGTTTTATTCTCGTCAAGATTCAAAGTATTGCTGAATCCTTTTGCTCAAAAATATTGGAAGTGTTTTGAATACAAATGAGGAACCAATTTCGGGGATTCCTTAACTAAAATTTTTCTAATTCAGCAATTATGATTTTAAAGGTTCTGCTCTATTGCAGATGTCGGTTTTATATCAAAAGACCCTGTATATGTTATAATGAACTTGCTAAGCATTTCTTTCGCTCATACTTGCCTGTTTTTAAATTTAACCTTCCAGTGAGGATTAACTGGCGTTGTTTAACTGCATAATTCGAGAAAGCACAGAAGAAGCTTTTAGAAGGTGGTTGGTCCAGGGTTTGCGGACTTAAGTAACTATTGTATAAAGTTGTATTTATATATGTATTAGTTATGTATTAAATCGTTGGTCTAGTATACTTCTTTTCGAAGTTATACTAGTGGGTTAAGTTGTGAGTTTAGAAATATTGAGAATAGTTCTAAAATAAAGAGAAAAAAAAATTAGTTTATGGAATTTGGATATCTTATTTCTAGAACTGTAACTTGAAAAGATCTTGGGTATAATCTGGGGTCACATATTTTATATTTTAGTTGCTGGCATTTATTTATTAATTAAACAGGTTATTTTGGATTGAGATTTCATAGTGACGACCAAATCCCCTGACCCAGGATTTGGGGGCGTTACACATATCTTGAAAAGAAAAATTAACAATTTTTTATTAAAATTTTAATATATTAATATATATATATATATATATTATATAATGTCCCCATTATAAAAGATAATGTTATTATAATATTAATAAATTTTTCATAATATATACTATCTATCTATATTATTATATTAAAGATAAAATAATTAAAGTTTGGTTGGTAGTCGGTCTGATCACTTTAATTATAATAATATTTAAAAATAAACATTGTCATAAATATATCAGTATTTACAATAGACTCTATAGTATTATATTAAAAACAAAAATTAAAGTTTGGTTGGTAGTCGGTCTGGTCATTGTAATTATAATAATATATAAAAATAAACATTGTCATAAATAGATCAAATTTTACAATAGACATATATAAATATAAATATAATTACAATATGATCGTGATTTAAATAAAATAATATATAATATTCACCCAGGCCGAATAATTTTTTTTATTGTTCCAATATTTAATAAAAAATAAAAATAAACTACATACAGTTAGTTGAATTTGTAGTCTCTGAATAAAACAAAATTATAAGAAATAATGAAATATGAAAGGAAATTCTTTTGATCTATATAATGTCGTCATACTAAAACAAAATCATAAATGGAAAAAAACAAAATAAAATTTGAAAGGAAATTCGTTTAACTCATATAATGTTAGGTTAAAATAAAATTATATATTATCCATTCGGTCTTAAACAAAATAATATTTTCCCGTGTTAAAATAGAACTAAACAAAATTCCATCACCTCAACTCAAGAACCTTCATCCTCTCCTCTCCCTTCAAGAAACTCAAACATTATTATCTTAAAGCATCTCTAAGGATGCACATGTTAGCTATAATATCTAAGTGACAAGAATTTTTTTTAAATTATACCTAATATGTAAAAAAAGGACCACTCCAACGCAAATACGTTTAGTAAATTTTTAGATGACCAGAAATCATCACGCTAGATATATTGAATGAAAGGCTATCATGTATATCAAATTCACATCAATTCCCTCCAAAACTTAACTATGATGTAATTTAACCCTAGCAGGTGTACATGTATATATACATTTATAATTTGATATTTATAATATATATATAATTATATTTATATATAATTATATAATGTAATGTCAAGTGTACCTATTAAAATATTTTACCGAAAAAATATAAGTTTTCTTTTAGTGTTAACCAAATTTATATTACTTATATAAAATTTAATAATAAACTAATATAATAAAAAAGTTAGCAAATGTTTTGAAATATATAAGCAATGTTTAATAACTAATTTTTCACATGTTTAAATATTACAATAATATCATTAAATATGTTTTTATAAATTATATAAATTTTTTTCACTTGTATTAAATAAAAAATAATTATGTCTTATTAATATTTCTTTCAAAATCCTTTTTTATCAAAATGTAGTCATTAAAAATATTAGTGTTGAAATTTAAAATTAACAAATAAAATTATTTTTTTCTAATATAACTAATATCATTAAAGCAAGATTTTATTACAGGTTCAACAAATTTTAGAAAATATCTATTTTATATGATTTTAGCTAATGATTATAGCTACTCTTTTGCTCTTAAAAATCTCTTCACTACAAGCTTCATAAACATACCTAAAAAAAATCTCCTTATAGGTTTCTTGCAATCTCTTACACCACTCTACACAAACAAAAACTAAATATAATTAGCTGAATTTGCTTGATATAACTCTCATGCTAAAATCAAGATTTCCTAACTCATGCTAAAACAAAATAATAAATATTATCAATCTGGCTAACTTTTTTTTAACTAGGCTAAAACAAAAATAAAATTTGAAACGTACGGTGGTCGATATAATGTCATCACGCTAAAATAATGTATATTATTTATTTGATTTAAAATAATATAATATTCACTCATAGCTAAAATAAAATTAAAAATAAACTAAATGTAAGATATAACGGGTTTGAGGCTAAAGTATTGTGTATTATTGACTTACGGTAAAACTAAAATTAAATTCAAACTAAAGATAATTCATATATTATTGATTCGTGTTAAAATAAAATAAAAATCTACCTAATTTATTAGCGGGTGTAATGTATGTTTCGAAAGGTAGGATACATAATAGCCAAAATATTAAAAGTTTAATAGTAAATTTGTGTGTACAATATTTAAGTTTTTATAATTAAATATTTTCTTTAGTTTTTATAATATATAATAATGAAAGTCTGGTTGCTAGTCGGTCTGGTCACCGTAATTATAGTAATATATAAAAATAAACAGTATCATAAATAAATCAATATTTACAATAGAACTATATAAATATAAATAGAATTACAATATATTTAGTGGTCTTGATTTAAACAAAATAATATATAATATTCACCCAGGCCGGGCTAAACAAAATTTTATTATTGATCCAATCTTAAATAAAAAATAAAAAAAACTACAAATAATTAGTTGGATTTGTAGTTTCGGACTAAAACAAAATTATAAAAAATAATGAAATTTGAAAGGAAATTATTTTGATCGATATAATATCATCACACTAAAATAAAATAATGACAAAACAAAATAAAATTTGAAAGGAAATTCGTTTAGCTCATATAATGTCATTTGACTAATATAAAATTATATATTATTCATTCGATTTAAAACAAAATAATATTTTCTGTGCTAAAATAAAATTAAACAAAATTCCATCACCTCTACTTAAGCACATCCATCATCTCCTCACAAACTCAAACCGTCTTACAAATCACTTCGGTACAAACTTTATAAACATAATTTCTTATAAACCTTATACAACTAATCTCAACAATACCTAAAAAAAAATTCTTTATATGTTTCTTGCAATCTCTCACACCACTCTACATAAACAAAATCTAAAACCATGATTTGTTAACTCATGTTAAAACAGAATAATAAATATTATCAATGTGGCTATTTTTTTATTGAACGAGGCTAAAACAAAAATAAAATTTTGAAATACGCTGATCGATATAATGTCATCATGCTAAAATAAAGTATATTATCTATTTGGTTTAAAATAAGATTAAAAATAAATTAAATATAATTAGCTGGTTGATTTGAGTTAAAGTAATGTGTATTAGTGATATAGGGTAAAACTAAAATTAAATTCAAACTAAAGAAAAATCAAAAATCAAAAATCTAATTAGTTGGAAGGTGTAATGTAGGTTTGGAAGAGTGGAATACCCAATAGTCAAAATATTAAAAGTTTGATAGTACATATATGTGCGTACAATAGATTTATATAATTATAGGTTTTCTTTATTTTTTATAATATATATACTATTTTAATAATAAGAAAATATAAATGGTTCCTTAGTCTTTATAATTGCGTCGTATTAAAATAAATCAATATATGTTATTCATAGGAGCTAAAAAAATTAAAAAATTGATTCATGAAAAATAAAAATTAAAATAAAAAATAATTAGAACAAATATAATAAAATAATATGTATTTTTATATGGGTTAACATAATTTTTTACCATTTATCATAAAAGTTTTTACCATTGATCGGGGTTTGAACAAATTAAACTAAAAAAATCTAAATTTTAATTAGTTAGGTTTTGAGGGTATAACAAACTAAATATAATTCGTATATTATTGATTTTAGCTAAAATTTACCTTTTACTAAAATATAATTATCTTTAAAATATAATTATCTTTGATAAACACACCTATAAATATCAATTAAACTATATTATTCAATTATTAATATTTTTTTAAATCTAAAATATCACTAATTTATACACGTATACATTCAAAATTATTATTAAATCATATTATTTAAATTTTCTAATAAATAAATTTCATAGTTTAAAATTTTCATTTCAAATTAATTTCAAAAATTAAATAATATTGAAAACAATCCGTGCACGGGTTTTAGACTGGTTTGAATTATATTTAAATTTATATATAATTATATGATCATAAATTAGAGAATAAATATGGTTGAAATACTCATTTTTAACACATAAATATAAAAAAATTGAAAAATTTAGAAAAAATGATAAAGAAATATGAATTTGAGCCACCTGATTCGTAATATACTCATTTAAGTAAATGGTTTTCCCCAAGAAGGTGGATCCGTAGCTGACAACAAAAAACTAAGAAAAATAATTTAACAGGAGTATTTTTTAACTGCCTGATACTGAAATGATGCAAGAGAAAAAGGATAGTATTAAAATGAGGAAATGGAGAAAACTTGAAAACAAATCAAGATTATTCTATGAATCAGAGCTGGGCACTTTGCAAATGCGGCACAGTAGTAGTCTCGTATTTATGTAGCCAGATGACAATAAAGATTACATATATCTTACCTAATAATCACCTCTAAATCCTAACATATTTTATCAAAATTTTCTTTCCATCTTTTATCTGTAGCTTTTGCATTAGAGCTCTGCAGCAGCAACTCTGAGAAACCTTTGTCTTAGTCACTGGGTTAAGAAAAACATCCAACATATTTTGGTATCAGAGCTACGGGTTACGACTCGAGCGGGCGTTATTTTTTTTTACTACAAAAACCAGGATTGATCACTGAAAATGGCAAGTACTGGTGCTGCAATTTCACAACTGCTTATTCCTACTTTTGAAGGAGAAAACTATGAGTTCTAGAAGATAAAGATGAGGACTTTGCTTTTGTCTCAAAACCTCTGGAGCTTCGTTGAATCTGGTTATGCTGAGCCCGAAAATGAGACTGCTCTATCTGATCCCGAGAAAAAGAAATTGGATGATAGTCGCATGAAGGATTCTAAGGCGTTGCTTTTCATATAGCAAGGAGTTTCAGCAACAATCTTTCCCCGAATTTGTGGTGCCACCAAATCAAAGGAAGCATGGGAGCTTTTGGAGAAAGAATTTCAAGGCAACACCAAAGTCATGAGAATCAAACTCCACTCCTTAAGACGTGAATTCGAAAATTTGAAGATGAAGGAGGCAGAGACTATGCAAAATTATTTCTCCAGGGTGATGGAAGTAGTTAATCAACTACGTACATATGGTGAAGATGTCACTGAACAAAAAATTGTAGACAAAATACTTATCAGCTTACCAGAAAAATATGATTATATTATTGCTGCAATTGAAGAGTCAAAAGACACCGGCAACTTGTCCGTAGAAGAACTGATGGATTCACTGCGATCTCATGAACAAAGGAAGCAAGAGCATGCTGATAAGTCACTTGATAGTGCTTTCCGAACAAAATTAAGTTTGGATGGACAAAAACATAATTGGAGAAGGAATTTAAATTTCAGACCAAGTGAAAGAGATAAAAGGGATAAAAGAAATTATCGTCCAATTCCAAACGAAAGTGAAAGAAAGCTCGAACAAGGTATGAGTTCTAGATTTTCTAAACACTCATGCACAATATGTAAAAAATCAAGTCATTCTTCTAGAGAATGCTGGCATCGTGGCAAACCGCAGTGTCAAACTTGCAAGAAATTTGGCCATATTCAGAAAAATTGTTGGTTTAACAAAAAGGAGCAAGCAAATTTTTCCGAAGAGAAAAAGGAAGAAACTTTGTTTTATGCTTGTCAATCAGCCACAATGGAGGAAAAAGGAAATACGTGGTATGTTGATAGCGGATATAGTAATCACATGACGGGAGATGATGAAGTTTTTCTTAACATGGACAAAGAGGTTACTTCCCAGGTAAAGATGGCAAATGGCGAGTTGGTAAAAGCTAAAGGCAAAGGTACGATTGCACTAGAAACAAACAAGGGAATAAAACTTATTCATAATGTTTTATTAGTTCCAAATCTACAGCAAAATTTGTTACTTATTCAAAATGGTTATTCTGTCACATTTGAAGAGGATTACTGCAAAATATTTGACAAATCAGACATCTTAATAGCAAAAATTAAGATGGACAGAAATTTAAGTTTCCCTATTGAAAACAAGTATGGAAAGGAACTTGCTTTACGGGGAGAAGTTGAAGAAGATATTCAGATATGGCACAAAAGATTTTGCCATTTAAATTTCAATGGTTTAAAACTGTTGCAGAAATTAAATATGGTACATGGGATGCCAAAATTAATAGGGGAAGCTGTTGTATGTGAAGGTTGTGCAATGGGAAAACAACACAGGGTTTCATTTCCGGAATATAGCTTATGGAGGGCAAAAGATGCTTTGGAACTAATTCATACTGACTTATGTGGTCCAATGCAAACTCTATCCCTTAATCAAAATAGGTACTTTCTTATCTTTGTTGATGATTTTACAAGGATGATATTGGTCTATTTCTTGAAGGAAAAATCGGAAACCTTTATGATTTTCAAAAGATTTAAAGCTTTCGTGGAAAAGCAAAGTGGCAAATCAATCAAAATGATCAGAAGTGATAGAGGCGGAGAATACACTTCAACTAAATTTCAAGATTCTTGCAAAGAAGAAGATATCTGGAAGCAACTAACAGCAGGTAGCCCACAACAAAATGGTTTTGCTGAGCGGAAAAATCACACCATTGTAGAGATGGCAAGGTCGATGATTCATGAGAAAAATATGCCAACAAAATTTTGGGCAGAAGCTGTTCATACAGCTGTTTATATCCTAAACAGATGCCCTACTAAAACTGTTCAAAGAAAAACTCCTGTTGAAGCTTGGAGTGGAACAAAACCAGAGGTGAGTAATTTTAAAATATTTGGCAGTATGTGCTATGCTCATGTTCCTAAAGAAAAAAGATATAAGCTTGAGAAAAAAAGTGAAAGATGTATTTTTTTAGGTTATGATGATGAAACTAAAGCATATAGATTATATAATTTGGAGACTCAAAATTTATTGATTAGTAGAGATGTTATTTTCAACGAAAAAGCTTTCTGGGATTGGAAAAATAACAAAGTCCACGAGCTACCTTTTGTAATGGAGGAACATCAGAATAATGGTTCTCTATCAGACCATGAAATAAATGGAGAAGCTTTTGTTCAATCTCCTGAAAATACTCCACCTCTGTCTCCAAATAGATCAAGTTCAGAATCATCAAGCCCGGGGACTCAAGAAAGTACTCCACCAAGAAAGTTTAGAAGCCTACATGATGTGTACGAGAGATGTAATTTTGTTTCTATTGAACCTGAAGTGTTCGAAGAAGCAGAAAAGCATGAAGTTTGGTGAAAGGAAATGGAAGAAGAGATCAGAATGATCGAGAAAAATCAAACATGGGAACTTGTAGAACGTCCGAAATCTACAAAAGTTATTGGACTAAAGTGGATTTATAAGACAAAACTACATTCGGATGGAACTATACAAAAATATAAAGCTAGAATCGTGGCAAAAAGATATTCACAAAAACCTGGAGTTGATTTTTATGAAACGTTTGCTCCGGTGGCTAGGCTTGAAACAGTTAGAGTGGTGATTGCTTTGGCAGCTCAAAACAAGTGGCCTCTTTACTAACTCAATGTGAAGTCAGCTTTTTTGAATGAGGTGCTCACTGAAGAAATATATGTGAAGCAAGCGCAAGGATTTGTTATTGAGGGGGAGGAAGATAAAGTGTACAAATTAATAAAAGCTTTGTACGGGCTCAAGCAGGCTCCAAGGGCCTGATACACTGAAATACATTCCTACTTCATGAAAAGTGGATTTAAGAAAAGTAAGAGTGAGCCAACTTTGTACATCAAGATCCAAGGTACCGAAATTTTAATTTTCTCTCTTTACGTTGATGATTTGGTGATAACAGGAAGTAACAATCAGATGATCCAAAATTTTAAAGATGACATGATAAAGACTTATGAGATGAATGATCTTGGTATACTGCATTATTTCCTTGGAATAGAAATTCATCAGGGAGATGATGATATTTTTATATCACAAAAGAAATACACCGAAGACATGTTAAAGAAATTTAAGATGTTTGGTTGCAAATCAGTAAGTGTTCCATTGCAGGTGAATGAAAAATTCAAGCAGGATGATGGTGTAGAAAAAGTTAATGCCTCTACGTATCGGAGTTTGATTGAGAGTATTTTATATCTAATATCTACACGTCCTGATATAATGTTCACATCAAGCTTATTGTCCAGGTTTATGGAAAGCCCAAGTCAGATTCATTTTGGAGCATGTTAGGTCACACACACTGTAGAGAGGGGTGAATACAGTGTATAACACAATCAAATCGAACTTTAATAACTCAAGTAACAGAAAACAAACTTTATTCAAAACAATAAACTCTGTTACAGTATGGAACTGTTCTCTCTCAGTGATGAACAAATATCACGAGAGCTGCTAGGGTTACAATGAATAATCTTCTCGATTGTGATAACACTTATAGTATAAACCTTATGTTTGTGTTTATATACTACACAGTTACAAGATAATCGCTAATTGATATGAAATATAATTCTGCTTCCTAAAATATATCAATCAGATATCTTTTCTTCCAAGTATTATGTTATTCCCAGTGGACTAACAATGAGATTTACAGAATGGGGGTTGAATGTAAATCTCAAAACTTTTTCAAGTTTTGAGAAGTTTCTAAGGCTAAGTGTTTTAATGAACAAATGTGTGTGAATTGCTTGAAGCTAATACAGACAGATATATATTCAAACATAAATGTAAAGAACACAAAGAATTTAAAAACTTTTCTGGTGGATTTGTTGTTCCACCAGAGATGTGTTATTTCAGAAAATCTGTGATTCAAAGAATTAAATCACAGCTGCGTCCTAGTACAAACTAGATGATTTTCTCTCTGAATTTTTCTAAAGAGCTCTGGAAAATTCACACCTCATTACTAGCTGCTACTTGGTTTATATATATCACCAAGTTTACAAGTGAAGACAAAACTGTAAAATATAATTAAAAGATTCTTCACATGTTTCTTCTTCATTTCTCTATCCAATGCAATTTAGGTTTAGCTGTGAATCTTTGAATACTTCCTAGTTTGCACCAGAATGGAAATGCTGCATTTTCTTGATTCCTCCTAGAGGCTGCCACATTCCAGTTTGTCTCTGTCAACCCATGTGCCTCTGTCAGCTTATGAATTGTCACTATCAACTGATATTGAACTAAGCATCCGTTGAAGCTTTCATCCATTGATGACTTTATCCGTTGAAGCTTTATCCGTTGAAGCTTTATCCGTTGATGCATTAGCAGTTGAAGCTTTATCCGTTGATGCATTAGCACTTGAAGCTTTATCCGTCGAAGCACTCATCCGTTGATGGATGTTATCCGTTGAAGCTTTAGAGACATCTATTGAAGCTTTGTTTCTCATCCGTTGAAGGCCTTTAATATCAGTTGATACTACTTCACTTATACAAATTTACAAGGCATGAAATATTTATAATTAGCCCTCTTATTTGCATACCCACTAGTAGTCAACATGACTGATAATTTCCCACAACATCTAAGAATTACAACTTAAATATAGAGAATGAAATGTGCTACAATACTAAACTTATTTCTAAGTAAAGCTACTCCTTCAACGGATAGCCAAAATGGTCGTATCCGTTGAGGCTACAAATACTAGATTTCTACCTAAGTGTTTTGTTTAACTTATCATCAACCTAATACACATATTCCTAACAATCTCCCCTTATTTATGTCTACTAGAACTGTAGGCATAAATTTGGGTTTAACTTGATGATAACAAAATACTTATCAAACATAAGAACTGAAATAAAGTAGAAATTCAAAAGTGCTGCAAAAATGTGTATACTGAGATAGGATTGAAGAATTACATTGTTTCCAAGGGTGCTCCTTTAGCCTGAGTAGATTAATTTCTTTTCCTTTGATCCCTTGTTTTCTTCCCTAGCCTCCTGTCATTCTCCTCTATTTGGAGTTGGAGTTGTCTGTAGAATTCAGCTTCATCTTCTTCATTGATGTCCAACTTAGATTGCATATCCTTGAGAGTTTCATTACTGGCAATCTTGAGCTGATCTTCAAGTATGAAAAATCTTCTGACTCCTTTATTGTCTCTGAACTCCAATGAGGTGATTTATGAACTGTAATTCCTCTCTCTGGGATGAGTAATGTTCTAGGCAAGGCATTGGGCTCCCACCAAGTTTTCCTTATGCTGGCAATCTTGTTGAGAATCTCAGTTTTGGCAGTCCTGGTAAAACCAGAATCCTTTTTTTATAGCTGAGTAGACTCTAACCAAGGTAGAATAGCCTTCATTCAGAATTCTTTAAAGAGGCCAATTTCTTTCCCCACTTCCTTTATATTTGAACACTAGTCTTTCTGGAAGCTGTCTGTAGGCATCTATTCCCCTTACTTCCTCCAGCTCATCCAGATAGAGTTCAATGTCTGTAAATTCCTTTACGTCACAAATGTGAACATAATCATCCTTTGAGGCTTGTGGCTTAGGCTTAGTCTTCTGAGTGAATTTGATTGAGGTTAGAGGAGGTGTTGATTTGATTTTTCTTTTCTGTTTCTTTGATGGTGGAGAACTGGTTAAGAAAGTGGGCAATTTGATGGTGTCCCAATCAATTGATTCCTCCTTAGGAGTGATTGTTTCACCATGGATGTTTATGAAGGGGTCAGGCACAATGGGTTCAGGAATAGAAGGTAGTGGTTTGGATTTTGATTGGGTTTCTTCAGTTTCATCTACAATCTTCCTTTTTGCATTGGCCTTCTTTCTGTTCCCTTTCTGCCATTCCTTTCTTTCCTTACTTCTTTCTTCCACATCATCACTAAGCATGTCCCCCATACCTACATCTTCACCCTTGTCTTCAATTTCTTTCTTTTCTTCAGCTTGACTTGACTTTAGCTATTTTTCAAGCTTTGCTTGTGCTCTTTTGTCAGCCTTTAGCTTTTTAGCTTCTTCCTTCAACCTTCTGGCTTCTTCCCTCTTGGCTATTGAGAATTTGGGATGTCCTTGTATCACATAGATACTCTTTCCCTCTCTAAAGATAATAGCCATGTTCATTCTTTCAACCACATCCTTGGTCTCCTTGTGCTTCATGATATTACCACCCAAAACCTTGTCTTTATCAGGCTTTGGAAGAGGAAAATCCACTCCTTTCAACTGAGCAAGGCTTAGAGGGTTCTTTGTAGAGTCCTTATTAGATCTGTTGTTGGGCTTGAGAACCATAGGTTTCAGATTCTTGGAAGAAGTCTCTCCAACCTTATTCCTCCTTACTGGCTTGAGCTCCATAATGATTGGCTCCACCTTTGTGCTATGCTTCACAGATTGTGATTTTGAAGTTGTAGAACCAAAAATTTGTTGCATCCTTTCATTAATTCTCCTCCTTTGCTCTTTGACTTTCATCTCAGCTGCTGCTATCTGGATTAGATCAATTCCATCAAGCTTTCCTTTGATTTGAAGTGTTGGAGAAGTGGTGATGGCAGGAACTAGCACTTTAGATATTTGAACTTTTGTTGATGGCTCTCCTTCCCCTTCCCCTTTATTCTCCCCCTTTTTGTTATCATCAAGGATAGAGGTCAAGCCTTGTGCTTTTGCCAGCTGCAATAGGAGACTTGTCTGAGATTGTTGATTTTGAAGAATGGTGACCACAGAGTCTTCAATGACTTGAACTCTGTTTTCCAACTTGGCCAGCCTCTTGTTAGCATCAGATTTTCTCCTCAATCTCAGCAACAAATCTTGCATTATACCATAAGGCATGACTAAATCCAACTTCTCAGAATTGTAGGATTTCAGATCAGCAATATCCTTTTTGAGTTCATCCACACTCAAATTCTGTCTGATGTGCTGCAACTGCAGGAGATGCAGAGAGTCTAGATGAGCTTGAAGAATAGCCTTGGTACCAGCATCTGAAGTGTCCTGAAGGGCCTTTTGAATAGCCATAACCTGCTTGACCAAAGCTACACCAAACTGTCCTGGTGTAGATTTCTTTGTCCATGCCCATTCAGGTAAATTTGGAACAGAACTTGGACCTGCATCTCCCCCTAAGTTCATGCTCCCATCCAAAGAAATAGAGTCATCATCATTAGAAATTACTTCAAATTCTTCAGATGGCTCACCAGCTTGAGAAGGCATCCTATTAACAGCAGCTTTATCTCTTTGAAGAGATTCTGAAGTGTGCACTATGTTCAAAGTCTGCTCTGCCTCCACATTGCCCTGAGCAGCCAACAGTTGATAGGATGAAACAGGATGAGTAAAAGTGTCAGCATCCAAGGAAATGTTATCAATTTCAGCTTTGTAATGTTGCTGAAATTGTCTTCCCTTTTCAGCATCATCCACAATCATTGACTCACTAGCAATGGCTGGATCCACCCTTATAGCTTCTGTACCTGCTTTTCTCTCATTTTTTCTATATTCTTGCATCAGGGGCTCCCCCTGGCTCACACACACCCTCACCCTCACCTACTAAGGTGGTACTCCCCTCACTCACTTTTGCCATGCTGGAAGAAATAGCATGCATATTTTGACTCTCAACCTCTCCTTTTGCCTAGGAGCAACCCAGCCTCTCACTCAAATTATCACTCCCTTCCCTCAATCCTAGAAGTGATTGTTTAGTAACCATGTCTTCTACACTTGGAATTGATTCAGTTATATGTGTAGAGACCATCAACGGATAGAGAGTATCCGTTGAAGTGGAAACTGATAATATCAACGGATAACTGCTATTAAGCTTATCCGTCGAAGAACAACCACTTGTCAACGGATGAGAGATATCCGTTGAAGAAGGAAAAGATGTAGATATTGAAAGTGACATAATTGTTGAATCTGTGTGAATTGATTTTAAGTGAGGTGACACAGATTCTTCAACTAAGTCTGAAAGAATTGGCTGATGATCCAACAAATCATCTAAAAGATGATGATCACCAGGATTTGAGTGGGGCTCCTCCCTGAGTTTTAAAGAGGGAGAATCAGGAATTGATGTGAATATCATATCCACATCCAGAGATGGTGATGGAGAATTTGGTGATTGATGTGTGTCTATTATGAGAGAATGGGGCTGTGACTCCACATTTGCTGGAGCCACATCAAGCTGAATTTGAGAAGGCAAAGATACAGGTGGATGTATCTGTGCAGTGTGTGCCCCTTGTGTTGAAACTAGGGTTTTGGCCTTCTTTCTTCTTGAAAAGGCTTTGATAGGTGAATATGTGGTTTCAGTGTCCCTCCCTCTTTTGTTCTGTGTCCCTGGTTGGGGACTATTTTTAATAGCTGCATCCTTTTGGGAGGATGCAACTAGGGATGTGTTTGAATCCTTTTGAAACATCACAGTCTTTTGAGAAACTGTGGCTTGGCTGGCTAGGGTACCACTCACCTCTCCCACCTTATCCTGGGGGGTTTCTTGATGTTCACCCCTCCCCTCACCACTCACACCATGTTCACTCCCTTCAGGGTTTATGGTAGTTGTTACAACTATTATCTTTTGAGAAACAACAGAGGTGGTTTTCTTTGACTTGTGTTTTGGAATTTTCATTTTGGTGGCTTTGGTAGGAATCTGTTGGGACAAAGACACAGATTCCATTGCCATACTAGAAGGCAAAGAACAACGGGGTTGGAAGAAGTAGGAGTTGCAGAAGTATTTACCTCACTTACCTGAGGTGCATTCATTATTGGCAAATATACCAATGGCACCTGGCTGTTGAGGTTAATTCTCACAAGGTCTGCAAGGACCCTTTTCTCTTATGCCCAGCATTTGAGTTTATTGCTCTCATTAGTTATGACCAAACCTTCAGCAACATGGTTAGCTAATAACATAAAGAATCTAGCATAGTAGATGTTATGAGGTCTATTTGCTTTGTTACCTAACCTGGAACCTAATTCTAGCATGACATAGTTGCTAAAATTAAAGTACCTATCAGAAACTAGCATATAGAGCATATTAACAAGAGATAAGTTATGGCATCAAAATTGCTAATCTTCCCAGAGAAAACCTTGATAAAGGCATCTCCAAGAAAACTCCATTCTTTCCTAAGGCCCTTCCTTCTAATGCTCCCTAAACTAGCAGAATCAAAAGAATAGCCTATGGAATCTAACATAGCAGATACATCATTATCAGTGTGTGGTGTCATGGCGTTATTCTCAGGTAACTTAAAGCAAGACTGTATATCATCACAATTAATACAGTAATCCTTACCTTTGAGAGAGAAAGCAATGGTCATATCTGTGGAATTGAACTCTGCAGTTGTCCAAATCTCCACAATTACCTCACAATAGATAGTTGGGGCTTCCAGCATTGCATAGCTTAGTTTGCAGTTCTTGATGAAGTCCATCATTTTTTGATAATCTGAGTGGGCTTCATTCTTTTCCACCAAAGATACGAAATTATTCTTTTCATAAACAAATCCAGACTGAGACATAATCTTGACTACTGGTGCCATTGTTGTGAGTAGAGGTTGCAGAGAAAGATTGAGAGTTTTGGGAGAGAAAGAGAATAAAACTTACGAGAAAGCGTAAAGTGAAAATAAAAATTCAAGGGGCTTTTATACTTTCTCGAATTAAAACGTAAATAAAATGATTAAATGATACTTTTAAGTGAATTACAGCCGTTTGAGAATAAAGAAAACTGTAGAAATTCTGAAAAATGCCTTTAATACATACAACTGTGTATATATGTATCAACGATTAAGTAAACGAATCAACGACTGTGACTCACTTAAAATAACTGATGTGACACTTCAACGGATGAGGTAAATATTTATCCGTTGAAGATTAACACAGTTTTTATCCGTTGAAGGATAAAATTACCAGAAATGTATTTGTCTTTCAACGGATAATGAACATCCGTTGATAGAACAATTTTGGCTTTCAGCGGATAGGGAATATCCATTGATAGAATAATTTTTACTTAAAACCAACTTTGTTCTTGCAACAAATTCATTTCAGGCTCCAATGCAAATTATAATGAGGACATGAATTTATGAATAATTAAGCATACCTAGCTCACTTACTAATCTTGTGAATGTTGATTCATCAAGTGGCTTGGTAAATATGTCTGCAATCTGCTTTTTACTTGGAACAAAATGATGTTCCACTGTACCTTTCATCACATGTTCCCTTATGAAGTGGTACGTGATATCAATGTGCTTGGTTCTTGAATGCTGCACTGGATTTTCAGTAATGGCAATGGCACTTATGTTGTCACAGAATATAGGAATTTTGTCAACAGTTAGTCCATAGTTAAATAGTTGATTCCTCATCCATAGTATTTGTGCACAGCAACTACCAGCAACAATGTATTCAGCTTCAGCTGTTGATGTAGAAACAAAATTTTGCTTCTTGCTGAACCATGATACAAGCTTATTCCCTAGAAATTGACAGGTGCCAGTTGTACTTTTCCTGTCTATTTTGCAACCTGCATAATCTGCATCTGAGTAGCCAATTAGATCAAAACCAGACTCTCTAGGGTACCAAATTCCTAGATTTGGAGTCCCTTTGAGATATCTGAAAATCCTTTTAATAGCCACTAAGTGAGACTCTTTAGGGTCAGCTTGAAATCTAGCACAGAGACATGTAGAAAACATTATATCAGGTCTACTAGCAGTTAAATATAAAAGTGAGCCAACCATGCCTCTATAACTTGTAATATCCACAGACTTTTCAGTCTTGTTTAATTCAAGCTTGGTGGCAGTGGCCATGGGAGTTTTTGCAGATGAACAATCCATTAAGTCAAATTTCTTTAAAAGGTCATAAATATATTTAGTTTGACTAATGAAAATTCTACCACTAACTTGTTTAACTTGTAAACCAAGAAAATAAGTTAGCTCTCCCATCATGCTCATTTCATATTTACTTTGCATTAACTTAGCAAACTTTTTACAAAGCTTATCATCTGTAGAACCAAATATAATATCATCTACATAAATTTGAAAAAGAATAGTAGAGCCATTAACATTTCTAAAGAAAAGAGTTTTGTCAACAGTACCTCTTGTGAAGTAATTATCTAGCAGAAATTTTGACAAAGTCTAATACCAGGCTCTAGGTGCTTGCTTTAGTCCATAGAGTGCTTTCAACAGATAATACACATAGTATGGAAAATTTGGATCTTCAAATCCTGGAGGTTGGCTTACATAAACTTGTTCCTCCAATTTTCCATTCGGAATTGCACTCTTGACATCCATTTGGTAGACTTTGAAATTGGCATGGACTGCATAGGCTAGAAAGATTCTGATGGCTTCAAGTCTGGCAACTGGAGCAAATGTCTCATCAAAATCTATTCCCTCTTGTTGAGAATAGCCTTTAGCAATCAATCTGGCTTTATTCCTTATGACAATGCCATTTTCATCCATCTTGTTTCTGAATACCCATTTTGTGTCAATAGAACTCTTGTTCTTTGGCTTGGGTACCAGCTTCCATACTTTGTTCCTTTCAAATTGGTTTAGCTCCTCTTGCATTGCTAAAATCCAATCTGGATCCAATAGAGCTTCTTCCACTCTCTTAGGTTCCTCCTGTGATAGAAAGCTACTATACAGACATTCATCTTGAGTAGCTCTTCTAGTTTGTACTTTAGATGTAGCATCACCAATGATCAGTTCAAAAGGGTGATTCTTGGTCCATTTCCTTTGAGGTGGTAGATTAACTCTAGATGAGGTTGCCTCGGTATTGTCATGATGTGAGATAGAGTGTTGATTGGTTGAAACTCCCCCTGAGTTGCTGATCCTTTGAAAGGAATTGGGAGTTCTATCAACTGATGAAGTGAAATGATTATCCGTTGACAGACTGTGATCAACGGATGCTTCATTATGAACTTCAACGGATGATGTCCATTGTCTTTCAACGGATGCTGCATTGCTTCTATCAACGGAAGCTGAATTATGACTTTCAACGGATGCAGCATTCTGTGCATTATCCAAAGGTAGATTTTAAATTCTTTTCGAGGTGCCTTCTCTATCATTCTCATCTTCACTATCATCACAATATATCTCAATGTTATCAAATTTGAGTCCTTCATGATGTCCCTCATCTGTTAGTCCATCAATCTTTTTATCATCAAACACAACATGCACAGATTCCATGACAATGTTGGTTCTTAGATTGTAGACTCTATATGATTTTCCAGCAGAATAACCAACAAATATTCCTTCATCAGCCTTTGCATCAAACTTCCCTTTGTGATCAGGTTGATTCCTTAGAATGTAACATTTGCAACCAAAGATATGCAGAAAGTTTAAAGTTGGTTTTCTTCTCTTGAACAATTGATAGGGAGTCATGCCTTTTGCCTGATTAATTAGAGAAATATTCTAAGTGTAACATGCACAGTTAACAGCCTCAGCCCAAAAGTATGTTGGGAGTTTTGACTCTTCAAGCATTGTTCTTGCAGCTTCAATTAGTGATCTGTTCTTCCTTTCCACCACACCATTTTGTTGTGGAGTCCTTGGAGCTGAGAACTCATGCATGATCCCATTTTCTTCACAGAACAACTTCATGGTTGTATTCTTGAACTCAGTTCCATTGTCACTCCTGATATTCCTTACTTTGATATCTGGATGATTGTTGACTTGCTTGATATGATTGATAATGATTTCACTAGCTTCATCCTTTGATCCAAGGAAATAAGCCTATGAAAACTTTGAGAAATCATCTACAATCACTAGGCAATATCTTTTCCTTAAAATTGATAATACATTGACTGGTCCAAAAAGATCCATGTGTAGCAGTTGTAATGGTTCATCAATTGTTGATTCAAGCTTCTTACTGAATGATGTTTTCTTTTGCTTTCCTTTCTGACAAGCATCACACAGTCCATCCCTTGTGAATTCCACTAGAGGGATTCCTCTAACTAAGTCCTTTTTGACTAGATCATTCATTTTCTTGAAATTCAAATGGGACAGCTTCTTGTGCCATAGCCAACTTTCATCTGGACTTGCTTTGCTGAGAAGACAAGTAATTGATTCTGAATCTGTAGAGTTGAAGTCAGCTAAGTACACATTCCCTTTTCTAACTCCAGTTAGAACCACTTTGTTGTCCTTCTTACTTGTGACAACACAGGCTTCAGAATTGAAGGAAACAGTATTCCCTCTGTCACATAGTTGACTGATGCTCAATAGATTGTGTTTGAGACCATCAACTAATGCAACTTCATCAATGATGACATTTTCTTTTGAAATCAAGCCATATCCCATAGCGAACCCTTTGCTGTCATCTCCAAAGGTTATGTAAGGGCCAACTCTCTCCTTGAACTCTATGAGCAGGGTGAAATCTCCTGTCATGTGTCTTGAACAACCACTGTCCAAGTACTATAGATTCCTTCTTTTTCCATGCACACAACAAAATCAATCAAGTTGATTTTGGTACCCAAGTTTCCTTGGGTCCATCCTTGTTAGTCTTTTTCCTAGACTTCATTCCTCCTGCATCTTTTGACTTAGGTAACTTTGGGTCAACTTTGGTCTCGGATGTAGTTGGTTGAGGTGTAGGGTTAGTCACAGAATCATTTAGCATATTTTGTTGAATTTGATAAGGCATAGATTATGCAAATATATTATTCCACATAGGCATGTTGTATGGCATCTGAGGCATACTGAATGCAGTAAAATAAGGATTATTAACATATGGCATGTTTGCAAAATGTGCATGAGGATTCTGATGAGACATAACAGGCATAACATGCAGAGGTGACATAGACATGTTAGGCATGGAGGGAGTTAAAGGCATGGGAGCATTCTTAACAGATTTGCAGTTATCAGATAGATGATTAACACTTTTACAATGCACACAGCTTTTTCTAGGAGCATACTTATCAGGTGTGTAATTGTTGTGTTTGTTAATCCCTACCTTCCCATTTCTATTAGATTTTCTTTTAGTTTCCTTTTTATCCTCAACCAATTTAAGCCTATTTTTCAACTGATCTAAAGTCATGTGTCCTATATTCACCTTACTGGCATCTTTGGATGTGCTAGCTCCTTCTTTGACAAAGTTCTTGAAAGTTGAACCAACCTTCTTATTGAGATTCTTCTTTTTAGAATCAATTGCCTGTTTTAATTGATGAGCCTTCAATGGATGCTCTTTTTCTTCCTTCAATGGATAACTTTCATCATTCGTTGATTCCACATCCGTTGACAATCCATCAATTAATTCTAACTCCTTTTTGTTTTTTTTTCCAGGCATTCTCACATAATGATTCAATTCCCTGAACCTTGACAATCTGAGCACTAACATCCCTAGATGTTTTCTAGGCCTTGATTACCTCTTGCTCATTTTATAACTGTTTAGAAATAATTTTTAATTTCTTAACAGCTTCTTCTAGTTCACTCTCAACAGTCAAGCATTTAATTTTAATCTTTTCAAGCTCAATTACCTGATTCTCTAACACAGCATTCCTATCACTTAAAAACAAATTATTCTCTTTGATTCTTGTGTTTTCTTTAGCTAGTGATTTAAGGGAAACACATAAATGATATAATTCATTGGACATATCATCTATGGCTTCATTGCATTCAATCTTAGAAAGCTGAGAGAGATCAGTAGTAATTACCTGGTTGCTTGATGAACTAGTTTATTTTCATCAGAATTAGCCATCAGGGCTAGGTTGACATATTCCATATCATCATCTTCATTGGCTCCATCTGCTGCCCAATCATCTTGAGTCAGAAAAGCTCTTTCCTTTTGTTTGAGAAAATCAAAATATTTCTTTTTGTAATCAACTTGCTCAAATTTCTTCTTATCAGAGGATGGTTTTCTGCACTCATTTGCAAAGTGTCCACTTAAGCCACAGTTATAACATTTGAACTTAGATTTGTCCACCATGTTCTTGTTTGACTTAGTGAATTTTGTATTTTTCCTGAATTTCATCTTTGCAAACCTCCTGGACTGAAAAGCCAGATGTTCATCAACATCATCAGAGTCATCTTGACTGGAATTATCTTCATCCTCAGATACTTAATCCTTTCCCTTGCTTGATTCTGATTTACTTGTGCCAATTTTGAGATTTGGCATTGTCTTTTCCTCATTCATGGCTTCAATCTTCTCATTCTCAGCTACAAGTGCAACTGATCCTCCTTTTCTCTTTCTCTTTTCCAACAGCTCATCTTGCTCCATCTCAAGTTCATAGGTCTTCAAAATTCCATATAATCTTTCAAGTGTGAAGTCCTTATAATCTTGAGAATTTCTTAGAGAAACAGTCATAGGCTTCCATTCCTTTGGTAGAGACCTCAGAAATTTTAAATTGGAGTCCTTAACTTGGTACACTCTGCCATACAGCTTCAATCCATTCAACAGTTTCTGAAATCTGTTGAAGGTATCATTCAATGATTCTCCTTCTTCAAAATGAAAATATTCATACTATTGAATGAGAAACTGCATTTTGTTTTCTCTAACTTGCTCAGTACCTTCACAGATAAGTTGCACAGTATCCCAAATTTCCTTAGCAGTTTGGCTGCTAATGACATTGTCAAACATATCTTGATCTAGGCCATTAAACAGAATGTTCATGGCTTTCTTGTCATTATGAACCTCTTCAATATCTTCAACAGTCCATTCTGCTTTTAGCTTGGGAATAGACTGTCCAACAGCAATTGTTGCAGTAGCAGCTGTGGCCACCTTGTGAGGGATGTGAGGACCATTTTCAATGCAGTTGATGTAGCTTTCATCTTGAGAGAGAAGATGTAAATGCATCTTCACTTTCCAGAGATGATAGTTATCTCTTTCCAGGATTGGAATCTTTACACCAATATCCTTCTTACTCATGATGTTAGCAGAATAGATCTTTAAACTCTTTGTATGTTAAGAGCTTGCTCTGATACCAATTGTTATTCCCAGTGGGCTAACAATGAGATTTACAGAAGGGGGGTTGAATGTAAATCTCAAAACTTTTTCAAGTTTTGAGCAGTTTCTAAGGCTAAGTGTTTTAATGAACAAATGTGTGTGAATTGCTTGAAGCTAATACAGACAGATATATATTCAAACACAAATGTAAAGAACACAAAGAATTTAAAAACTTTTCTGGTAGATTTGTTGTTCCACCAGAGATGTGTTATTTCAGAAAATCTGTGATTCAGAGAATTAAATCACAGCTGCGTCCTAGTACAAACTAGATGATTTTCTCTTTGGATTTTTCTAAACAGCTCTGGAAAATTCACACCTCATTACTAGCTGCTACTTGGTTTATATGTATCACCAAGTTTACAAGTGAAGACAAAACTGTAAAATACAATTAAAAGATTCTTCACATATTTCTTCTTCATTTCTCTATCCAATGCAATTTAGGTTTAGCTGTGAATCTTTGAATACTTCCTAGTTTGCACCAGAATGGAAATGCTGCATTTTCTTGATTCCTCCTAGAGGCTGCCACATTCCAGTTTGTCTCTGTCAACCCATGTGCCTCTGTCAGCTTATGAATTATCACTATCAACTGCTATTGAACTAAGCATCCGTTGAAGCTTTCATCCGTTGATGACTTTATCCGTTAAAGCTTTATCCGTTGAAGCTTTATCCATTGATGCATTAGCAGTTGAAGCTTTATCCGTTGATGCATTAGCAGTTAAAGCTTTATCCGTTGAAGCACTCATCCGTTGATGGATGTTATCCGTTGAAGCTTTAGAGACATCCGTTGAAGCTTTGTTTCTCATCCGTTGAAGGCCTTTAATATCAGTTGATACTACTTCACTTATACAAAATTACAAGGCATGAAATATTTACAATTAGCCCTCCTATTTGCATATCCACTAGTAGTCAACATGACTGATAATTTCCCACAACATCTAAGAATTACAACTTAAATACAGAGAATAAAATGTGCTACAATACTAAACTTATTTCTAAGTAAAGCTACTTCTTCAACGGATAGCTAAAATGGTCTTATCCGTTGAGGCTACAAACACTAGATTTCTACCTAAGTGTTTTGTTTAACTTATCATCAACCTAATACACATATTCCTAACATATTCTATTCTTCATAGAATTCCTTCTTCATGCATATCTCTGCTTATGTTTGTCTCGATCTTCTCTTCCCGGGAATCAGCTGCCTTCCTTATCTGAACGTTTCCTTTAAGTCCTGATATTATCTTCTGATAAATATCTTCTGAACCTTAAGTACTGATGACTTAAGTTCTGACTTCAGTATAAGTGTTGATTTCAGTTAAGTACTGATTTGTCCTGTTTAAGTAAGATCTGTAAACTAAACATAAATCACATTAGCCATGACATTATCAAATATATCTAACAATCTCCCCCAACTTGTAAATTAGCATAATATACAAGTTTAACAGATATTTGATGATGTCAAAAACATTAAGTACAAATGCATGAGAATTTGACTAGATAACTACAACTTACAGTCCTTAAAGCTTTACCAATCTTTAACTTCTGATAACAACTTCAGTGTGTATTCATATCATAATTTGAGCAGTTGTAGATCTTGACTTGGCTTCATCTTCTGATCTCTCTGATGTCAGGAGTTATTCTGAGATAGTTCTTCAACAAACATCTCTCAGCATATCTGAGTTCATCAATCATCCTCCTTTTAGCATCTTTAAGTTCTGCAGTATCTTCACCAATTTGAAAGATTGCAGCCATGAGATCATTAATTCTAGCTTTCTTTATGTCCTGATCCAGTCTGATCAAATATACCTTTTCAGACTCAAGATTGAATTCCACAGCCCTGTAACCCAGAAAGGTAGTTATAATCTTAGCAGAATTGGGCTTCATCTCAACAATATCACCCTTGTGATCTCTGTACTTTGGAAGATATGTGCTGTCAGACTTAACAGAATAAAGCTTTTTCTGTTTCTGAATTTGACTCTTCAAAAAGTTTGCAGCACTTTCTGTTATTTTGTCATTCACTTGAAGTAAGAATAATACATGTTCCAGCTCTTCAAAATACTTCAGTGGAATGGCATTTTCCCTTATATGATAAACCCTACCATCTGTCATGAAGTACAACAAGATGTGTTCTTTCAAGTAGGTATGGTAAACCATTTGTACAGATTCTAGTTGGTTCAATCTCTCAGGAGTTGCTCCAATACCTGGTTCACTTAAGGAAGTTGGATCATTGGTTGTGTTCTGTATTCTTCTTTCATCAGCACTTCCCAATCCAGTTTTATCTCTTGCTTCCTTTTCAGTAACTACTCTTGCTTCAAAACCACTTACAGCAGTCTTCAAAGGTTGAGTCTGTTTGGCTTTGGTGAATCCTAGCAGGAGTATCTTCGAAGGTTTAACATGAGCAATATCAGAGGTTTCCTTTGATTTATCTTCTGATATCAAGTTAACTTGAGCTATGTCAGAGGTTACTTGCTTCTTTGTGATATCAGAACTAACAATCTCTTGACTCTGAACAACTTGAGCCATGTCAGAGGTTGTCTTAGAAACTTTTCTTGAAGTCAGAGCAAGATCAGCATCTTTATCAGAAATTTCTTCATTCACAGGAGGCACATAAACTTTGATAGGTTCACCAACTTTCTCTTTGCCCTTGGACCTTGGATCTATCTGCAATTGTGATTTAACTTTGGTTGCTTCAGAATTTGTCCTTTCTTTTATCACAATGCCTTTGAGCTTTGGAAGTTTCTTTTTACCAGAAGCTTCAGATTTAGATTTGACTTTTTCTGATTTAAGTCTAGCTTCTTCTTCCATCAGACTCTCCAAGTCCATTCCTGGATTTTCCTTAAGAAATAACTGTCTTGACATTTCTTCATCAGGATCCAAAAGTTTATCAGAACTTATCCTTTTACCAGTAGCAGAAGTAATTCTTTTTCCAGCATCAAAACTTGTCCTGTGACTTGTAATTCCAGCTCCTCTTGATGAGAAACTTCTACCTTGAACATAACCTCCACCCATTCCAGAGTTTCCCTGGTCATCTTTTTCATCATCCTTCCCCTTAAGTGTCTTATCAGTTTTGCATTTGGACTTAATTACTTTCTCCCCCTTTTTGGCATCAGCAGGTAGCATAAGAGAGACAAGCAATTCCACTGAGGCTTGGATTTCAT
The DNA here is from genome assembly GCF_009905375.1 of Apium graveolens. Lineage (NCBI taxonomy): Eukaryota > Viridiplantae > Streptophyta > Magnoliopsida > Apiales > Apiaceae > Apium > Apium graveolens. Next base: position 278,159,489 of record NC_133648.1, read on the forward strand.
CGAGTTGAGATTGCTGAGAACTTGATTTTCAAAATATCATCAATCTGAGACTGTTGCTTCTCTTGGGTCTTCTCAATATAAGCAACTCTGTCAAAGGTAGGTTTTAAATTTTTTTTTTCAATTTTCTGAACTGTTCCTTGCTTGAGTAATTCTTCCTGAATTTTATGTAACTCTTCATGAGTTGTTGAATGGAGACCTTGCAAATGTCTAGTACTCAATGCAGTGACGCGAAGCTGTGTCTTGAAATCATCATTAATTAACATTTCATCAGCTTTTGTCAAGTGCTCAACAAGAGTCTTTGCAGATGGAACACAGGTAACTGAGTTCCATTCCTTAGTCCACTCCTGTCCTGCAGGAGTTTTACTCCAAGGCACTGGTGCTTCTCTTGTAACAAACTTCTTAACTAGTTCACTTTTGTGAACAGTTTGCTGAGGTGCATGTCCTGAAGGACCTGCTTCATCAGTAATTGCATTTGGAGCAGCATCACCAGTATCATCAGCATTTGCAGCATCAGAACTTACAGAATCAGCATCTTCTGATAAAATAACAGTATGAGAAGCAATTGAGGCTTCAGCATCATCCTCTAAGTGCTGATCTGGTTCCAAGTTCTAATCAACAGCCATATCCTGATGCTCACCTATATTCTGATCATCATCATCTAGATGCAGAGAAGGTGTTGGAGACAATTCTGGAGTTTTAGTAGCATCAGGAAAATGTGTTGTAGATGGATTAATTGCTATTGGAGCTTCTAATTAAAGTACCTCAGGCACAACCAGGTTCTGAATATCAATTTCAGCACTTGTGCCTGGATCAACAGGAGATACAGTTTCATGTATAGGAGACACAGATGGTGTGTTTGCCTTTTCTGTAGCAGCTTCATGAGTTGGAGTCAAAGGAGAAGCAGTGGCTTCAGCAAATTCTGGTTCTTGTGAGATCAGAGATTCCTGATCTCCTTCCTTAGCTGTTGCTTCCTCATCATCTGAAACTGGCCTTTTAGCTCTCTGTTTCTTGTATCTCTTAGAAGGTGGGGATTCCTTGGGAGGTTCAGCAGTAGTCATTCTCCTAAACCTTTTGAGAAGCTTAGATCCCCCAATTCCAGAATCCTTCTGAGAAGAAACTTTCTCAGCTTCTTTAACAACAGGTTCTGATGAAGAAACCTGTTCCTCACTATCAGACTCATCTCTCAGAACAATCCTCCTTCTCTTCTGTGGTGTTTGAGGAACAGTCTTTGTCCTCTTGGGCTTGGAAGATGAAGTCTTCACAGTAGGTGCTGAGGATGAAGGTTGAGCTGTCTGTGAAGTTGTGAGATATGATTTGAGATATGTTCTGAGTGAAGGTTGAGGTATAGATGTATGAGTGGTATGTTCTGATGGTTGCTGTGGTGTTTGGGATGTGGTAGTGGGTTGTACATTAGGATAAACAGATCTATAGGTTTCAGGATCAGCATTTACCAAGATCTGTATTACAAACTGAGGAATCTGTAAAGGTCGAACCACCTTTTTCTTAAGGTCAGCATTTACCAAGTCATTAAAGGCTCGTTTTGCAATTTTAAAGGGTGGATATAAAGAACTGGCTAGTTGAGGGGGATCAGTACAGCATAAGTTATATATAAGCTGACAGAATCTAGCAAAGTAAACTACATTTCTATCTTTTGTCATCCTATCCCCTATGAAACCTATCACAACACTTGCAAAATCAAAATGAGTTTGGTTAATAATAGCATACCCGATATGCTGACTCATTATTGGAATGGCATCAAAGTTTGAACACTTATTCCCGAAGGCTTTAGTGATGCAGTCGAAGAAGAAGCTCCATTCATTTCTGATATGTGCCCGTTTCAACTGTCCAAGCTTAGCCAAACTCTTTTCATACCCCAAACTGTCCATTAACTCTTGTAGAGCTGATTCCTCCGGTGTTGAAAAAGTACAGCCTTCTGTTAAATGTAAGGCCTTGCGAATTGTACCAGGAGTTATTACATGTTCAGAATCATCCACTTTAAAAACAATACTGGGAGTACCAGTTGTACCACCATTATCAAAATTCCCAGTCCGCCAAAACGTCAGAACTTGTTGGCTTGAAAAGACTGAAGGCTGGGTCAATGCATACCCAATTTCACTGTATGCAAGAAGATCTTGCACAAAATGCAACTCAGACGGAGCTTCAGCATGATCGAGAATTGCAACATAGTTATTTGGAACGAACTTAGCTCCATCAATGATCAAATCCTTAGGTGCCATGAGAAAAATCGAAAATTAAGATTGCCTGTTAGGTGTTTGATAAAATGTCTGTATGAAAAACCAACGTCAGGAGATGAGAGAGAGTAAAAGCAAAGAAAGAGAGATAAAGTCTAAAAGTAAATAAAAGATTGTGTAATCTTCTCTCTCTCTTACTTATACTTGGTAAAAAAAAATAACCGTTGGACACCTGTCAGACATGCAGCAATAATGAATAGTTAATGGGCACGGGAAAACAGTAATCATTACTTACCCACTTGCAGCTTTTTAAGGAAAAACCGTTCCACTTACCCAGTAATTCCATTAATTGAGGTAATTCAGTTTTAATTCAAAATTTAAACTGTTCCCACTTATTCAATTATTTTCACTGCAAAACCAATATTCCGAAAATAAATTTCAAGTGTGAGAATGACCAAAATAAATCAAGTAAACAAGTACTGATATTTGAAAGTCAGAACTTAATTTAAATCAATGATTAAAATGATCATCAGAACATGGATATATCAGGATTTAACAGTGCGGTTAAATGTGCAAACATCTCAGAGACAGAATCTTGCAAAAATAAGAAATTTCATTAATATAATAAGAGAATACATTCATGAAATTGAAATTACATCAGAGAATTACAAGACTGTCCTAAGCTTCTAAACCTAACATCAACAGCTTTAGTCCTAGCTCAAGAAGCAGGACAAAGCTGACGATGAAGAAAAACAGGAAGAAGAAAATAAATTATTTCTTCTTCCGACTCTCTACAAAAAGAATAGCGAGTCGAATGATTCACTCTTGTTGGCGGAGAGCTTCCAGCCTTTCCTCCTCCAATTGCTCCAGATGGCGATGGTAGTCCATGTAAAAGAACAGGAGGTGTGTGAGAACCTCCTGGTGAACCGAGTCTCAAATCTCATCAGGAATGACAGTCACGTGCCATTCCTGCTGCCATCCCTCACGGCTTAACTCCATGTCGAAGGTCTCATAGTTTAAAAACATATTGTAGTTAACCATGATGTTGTGTTTATGAGGGAAAAGAGAGTAAGTGTTTGAGGAAAGAATTGATATATAGGCTGATGTGAAGTATTGGTTTATATAGGCAAGAGAATGCCAGGAGACGCAAGAAAATTTAATGCTGACAGGTAGAAATAATTCTACCTCGTCTCCCTAGACTGGGAAGACGAAAAACAGTCATTGGAAGTGTAAGACAGGGTTTAATGCGCACAAGTAACAAGTAAAAATTACTGTGCATGTACGTGTTTTACTAACCCTAATTAGATTGACTGTTAATATTCTACCCAAACATATTCTAATTTAAAATAAGACTGTTTTTAGATTTTATCCACAAATAAGTCAAGTAAAGGATCAGAATTTAATATCAGAACTTAGACTTATATCAGAACTTAACAGTCATCAGAACATGATTTCTTAACTCAAAAAATGAATGCCTATTTTTTTTTTAATTCTTCACACAAATTCTGATATCAATTCTTCAGAACTTAATCATCAGAACGTTCAACAGAACTTGTCCTCAGAATTTATGCAATCTGACACATAAACTGTTCATCTAAAATAACATAGATCACCACAGTAATTTTCATCATTCATATGGAGTGTTAGTGTGTGCATTAAGCTAAATATCAGAAAAAGAGTAAAGTATGATTCACTTCAGTACATCTTAGAATTAAGGCATAACTAAAACTTTACTGAAAATCTGTCATTATTCTGAAGCCTACTATTGAATGAGTTCACGCTTAAGTCCACCTCAACTGTTTTGTGCTAATTTTGTGCATCTTTTGAAATTCCATTTTACAGTGGCTTCTCAGTGTAAGTGAGTCACGACTGCTTATCAGAATTTATGCTTTTATCAGAGTATTTCTCCAGTAATCATAGAGTGTGAAAAGTCACCAGGAAAATATTTTGCTTTTCTGATGCATATTACTTAATACCAGCAATGCACTTGGGTCGTCCCTTCCACATTTTTACTCTAGATCTCAAAGGAGTACCTGATTTTTATTTCTTGTTTCTTTTCCTTTTTCTTTTGATAAGTGAGGTTTATCAGCACTTAGTACATTCAACAGATTTACTGGAATCAGAACTTAACAGATGAGAAGCATTATTCTAGTTTTTGACTTAGTAATAAGATAGACAAAGTAAACTCAACTAAGCTCAATATCAGAATTTGCTTGTGTCAATAAATTTCCACAGAAATAATTACTTCTAACATGGGATCTCTAGTGTATTGAAGACTACTAGGTTAGCATCTAACATAGGTATCCTCATAGGATTGAATAGTTACATAAACAGACATATCATTATCAGAGTTTAGAAATTCACATCAGACAACAATCAGTACTTAAGCAATTTTCAGGTAAGCACAGAATACACAAGGAAAGTAATTTCTGTAAATACTGATCATAAAGTCTGATGCATCAGAACAAAAACTAAGCAGATTTAGAGAAAGAACCTGAAACCATTCCAAGTTCATTTACCAATCTTGTAAAAGTAGCTTCACACAGTGGTTTTGTGAAGATATCTGCTAGTTGTTGATCTGTTGGAACAAAGTGCAATTTCACTGTACCTTCATCCACATGTTCCCTTATGAAGTGGTACCTAATGCTGATGTGCTTTGTCATTGAGTGTTGAACTGGATTACCTGTCATAGTAATAGCACTTTGATTATCACAGTAAATAGGGATTTTAAAATATGTTAAACCATAATCCAGTAACTGATTCTTCATCCAAAGAATCCGTGCGCAACAGCTTCCTGCATCAATGTACTCTGCTTCTGCAGTTGATGTGGAAATTGACTTTTGTTTCTTGCTAAACCAAGAAACCAATCAGCCTCCAAGAAATTGGCAGCTTCCACTTGTGCTTTTCCTGTCAATTTTGCAACCTGCAAAATATGTATCTGAGTAACCTATTAGTTTAAAATCTGATTCTCTGGGATACCACAATCCCAGATCAGCTGTTCCCTTAAGATACTTAAAAATTATTTTCACAGCTGTTAAGTGAGGTTCTCTTGGATCTGCTTGAAATCTTGTACAAAGATAGGTAGCATACATGATATCAGGTCTACTAGCAGTTAGATAGAGTAGAGAGCCAATCATACCTCTGTAATCAGTAATATCTACTGATTTACCAGTATCCTTATCTAGTTTTGTTGCAGTGGCCATGGGAGTGGATGCACTTGAACAATCTTGCATTCCAAATTTCTTCAGCAAATTTCTGGTGTACTTAGTTTGACAAATAAAAGTGCCTTCTTCATTCTGCTTGACTTGAAGGCCCTAAAATAGCTAAGTTCCCCCATCATACTCATTTGATACCTTGACTGCATCAGTTTGGCAAACTTCTTGCAAAGTCTGTCATTTGTAGAACCAAAAATGATATCATCAACATATATCTGAACCAGAAGTAAGTCCTTTCCATGGTTGAGGTAGAACAGTGTTTTGTCTATAGTTCCTCTGTTAAATCCACTTTCTAGAAGAAACTGAGCTAAAGTCTCATACCATGCTCTTGGAGCTTGCTTAAGTCCATAAAGTGCTTTATCAAGCCTGTAGACATAATCTGGATATTTGGAATTTACAAAGCCTGGAGGTTGTTCAACATATACTTCTTCCTCCAATTCTCCATTGAGAAAAGCACTTTTCACATCTATTTGAAAGACAATAAACTTTTTGTGAGCAGCATAAGCCAAAAATATCCTTATGACTTCCAATCTAGCAACTGGTGCAAATGTTTCATCATAATCAATTCCCTCCTGTTGAAAATATCCTTTTGCAACCAGCCTTGCCTTATTCCTTGTAATTATTCCATCACTATCAGCTTTGTTTCTGAATACCCATTTTGTACCAACAACAGATCTGTTCTTTGGTCTTGGCACTAGGGTCCAAACTTTGTTTCTTTCAAATTCATTTAACTCTTTCTGCATTGCTTGCACCCAATCAGCATCTTGAAGCGCTTCTTCCACTTTCTTTGGCTCAGTCTGAGAAAGAAAAGAATTGTAAAGACATTCACTTGAAGTAGCTGTTCTTGTTCTGACACCTGCATCAGGATTTCCAATTATCAAATCAGGTGTATGTGATTTAGTCCACTTCCTTAAAGATGGAAGGTTTTCTCTAGAACTGGATGCTCCCCCATGATCCATGCTGTCTTCATTAACATTTTCTGATGCTCCCCCTGAAACTATGCTCTCTGAGTTGGATTCTTCAGAATTTAGATTTTCAGAACTATCAGAACTTGGCTTATCAGAACTTGACGAATCAGGACTTGAAGAACCAGATGTATGTTCTGATGCTTCTTGAGATGTGGTTAGATCTTGAGTATGCCCCCCCTGCATAGGTGCATCTTTCTTTGGCGTAGTCACCACAGTTTCAATAACATCAGAGTTTAATCCATCAGAGCTTGCAGTATCAGGATTTAGACTGTCAGGATTTTCAGTATCAGAATTTAAGTCTTCATTTTCAAATCTCAGCTGCTCATGATCATTGAAGTCTTCAAGCCCAGTAACCTTCTTATCATCAAAGGAGATGATAGATTCCATGACAACTCTGGTTCTCAAGTTATAGACTCTGAAGGCTTTTGTGGAAAGTGGATACCCAACAAAAATTCCTTCATCAGCTTTTAAATCAAATTTGGATAGCTATTCAGGATGAGTCTTAAGAACAAAGAACTTGCATCCAAATACGTGAAAATACTTCAGATTTGGCTTCTTTTTCTTCACCATCTCATATGGTGTCTTTCCATGCTTGTTAATTAGTGTTGCATTCTGAGTAAAACAAGCAGTCTGCACAGCTTCAGCCCAGAAATAGGTTGGAAGCTTTGCTTCATCAAGCATTGTTCGTGCAACTTCAATAAGAGTTCTATTCTTTCTTTCAACAACTCCATTTTGCTGTGGAGTTCCAGGAGCAGAGAATTCTTGCTTGATTCCATGGTTTTTGCAGAACTCTTCCATTATCAAATTCTTGAACTCAGTACCATTATCACTTCTTATTATCTTCACTGAGTCTTTGACCAATTTATCCAGTTGCTTGACATGATCAATCAAAAGAGATGCAATTTCACTTTTTGTGTGCAAGAAATACACCCATGTGTATCTGGTGAACTCATCCACTATGACCATAGCATATTTCTTCTTTGCAATAGACATGACATTTACTGGACCAAATAGATCAACATGTAGTAGGTGATAAGGCTCAAGAATTGATGATTCAGTCTTGCTCTTGAATGAAGATTTCCTTTGTTTGGCCTTCTGACAAGAATCACAAAGGCCATCAGGAGCAAATACTAACTTTGGCAGTCCTCTCACAAGATCTTTCTTGACCAACTCATTTATATTGTTGAAATTTAAATGAGAGAGTTTCTTGTGACAATTCCAGCTTTCTTCAATTGATGCTCTACTCATCAGACATATTACAGAACCATCAGTACTTGTTGAAAGCTTGGCTTCATAAATGTTACCACGCCTGAATCCTTTTAGAACAACTTTGCCTGTAGATTTACCTACAACTTCACAATGTTCTTCAAAGAAATCCACATGATAACCTCTGTCACAGATTTGACTGACCCTCAGCAGATTGTGTTTAAGTCCTGAGACAAGAGCTACTTCCTTAATGATGACATTCCCAAGATTGATATTGCCATATCCCAATATTTTTCCAATGTTGCCATCTCCATAAGAAACACTTGGGCCAGCCTTCTCCACAAAGTCTGATAGCAGGGCTTTATCTCCAGTCATATGTCCTGAACATCCACTGTCCAGAACTAGGATGTTTTTCCTGTTGCCCTGCAATCACAAAGACCACTAATGATTAGTTTTAAGGACCCAGACATGCTTGGATCCTTTGGCCTTATTAAGTCTGTTAACATTTGCAGCGGATTTAGCATCAGAGTTTATGTTAACATTTTTCTTATCAGAATTTACACTATCAGACTTTGAATCAGAACTTACACTAGAAGGAACAATGGTAACTTTCTTTAGAGAAGGTTTTATTTGATAATAATCATAGTACAAACTATGATATTCCTTACAAGTATAAATGGAATGCCATAAACTACCACAATGAAAACAAGGATTTTGTGGCTTATATCTAACAGACTGACTCTTAACTCCTGACTTTAAAGGTAAGGAGTTTATGTTCTTATTCTCCTGCAAAAGAAGCCAGAGTGGTAGAACTTCCACAG